>NC_022009.1:18630996-18645725 GCF_000317375.1 Microtus ochrogaster | reverse complement strand
CTGGCTGTCCTGAACTATCTCTGTAGACCAGGCTGGCTTCAAACTCAAAGAGATCCACCTGCCTCTGCCTCCCAAGTGCTGCGAGATTAAAGTCATTCACAACCAAGCCAGGCTTTATGTCTTACTGGGAATGGAACCCAATGCTTCAAGCATGCTAAGCAAGCACTTTACCAACAGAGCTAAATCCCTAGCCCTCAATCTGGAATTTCTAAAAGATTTTCAAGACCCAGGAAGAACAAATTTCAGATGTGTGTCTTCACACAGGAAAAGTGCATTCCAGTACTTTTCTATTAAATAAGCATAAGGGGGAAAGAGAGCAGATTGAAGGAAGAACAAAGTGTTGTTAGTTATAACTTGGTGAGTTCTCTGACATTTTCTAAACAAGTACTTCCCTCCCACCAGTGACAGATTCAAACACCCCAGAACAGTCACACTGTATTCTTTCACACAGGGCCTCAGAAAACTAAATCTAGGAGATGACCTGAAAATACCTGTTACTGCATGATTTTTTCCCCCAGGATCAGGCCTCCTAGAGATGCCAAACAGTCCTGGCTATGTTAGTGGGAAGAGGGACATTTTGTCATTCTGTAGAACAGAGGTGGTCAAAACTCCATCCTAGGATATTCAAGATAATGACACCATTATTATTAATATAACTAGCATTTGACTGCTTATTTGCTGGGCATGAATTTAAGCACTTTACACTTACTATATGATCTAGCCCTCACGACCACCTTAAAAGATAGGTACTATTATTATCTCAAGTTTTAGTCAGGGAAACCTAGCAGCAGAGGTTAAATAACCAGTCTAAGGTCATAAAGAAAGATATTGGGTTGAGATTTCAAACTAAGCACTCTGGTCCCAAAGCATACAATCTTGGTAGAGGTATAAATGTGTTTCAGTCAGGTACTTTAAGTCTTAAACATTAACATCATTTTGGACTGAACAGATAGTTCAGGGGTTAAGAGCACTTGCTGCTCTTCTAGAGGATCTAAGTTCAGTTCACAGCAATGATGTCAGATAACCCACAACAGTATAACTCCAGTTCCAAGGGTTCCCAACACCTTCTTCTGGCTTCCTCAGATACACATACACATGTGGCATACACACATACATATACATTTAAAAAGTAACTCTAAAAAACATTACAGATGAACTGTAGATAAAGACACACAGGATAAAAGACAAACAGGAAGCTTTAAAGACTGTTCAGACTGCTGCATACAGCTGTGCAACCTCCTGAGGTGCTGGGAACTTCAGAAGATGAGCAGAGGAAATCTTGAACACTGGATGCCAGGGCCCCAACCATGAGAGAGCACTGACTTTTGAAGGACTAGGGTGCTACAGTTTTACCTTCCTGTTCTGTTTTGTTTTATACTAGAGTTCAATACAATGGGTTTCATTATAACATTTTCATATATATTGTTGTATATTGTTCATATTTACCTCATCACCACCCTCCCTACCCCTCATTTCCTCCTATGACTTGGCATATTTCAATCCCCAAAGTCCCCAAAATAGTCCCCCTTCTAGTGACCTGTGTGGCCTCAGCCCTGTCCTCAATCCACTGCCAAGTACAATGACCCATTCCTCTGAAACATCAGTGTTAACCACATCCCTTCCTCAACCAACATGTGATTCATCACTTGGAGAGAATCAACCCACAACTCAGCCCACAGTGTCCCTAGGTTGAGAGGACAGCTCAAGGACCACCAATCCCAGCCCAAATGCCACTCCTCCACGCCCTACTAAGGTCTGTGCTTTTGAATGGTCTTAAATTATGGAAGATCCCAGGATGTTCCTTATTCTCTTGAACCTCTTATTTATACTAAAGCTTCTTGTTTGCACAGACAAAAAAAAAGTTCCCTTTCTGTGTTCATGTCATCATGACCAGGTGATTATAAAACACACTTCAGGTGATATTTTCGGGTATTCTATGGGGGTTCTGAAGCTGCTGCAAGACTGGATGAGCAATTTCCTGAACCACAAACGAGATGGACAATCGCTTTCAGTCATAGGTACCATACATTACGAAAGCCGCAGCGCTGACACATGGAGTCGAATGTGATGTAAATTCAAAGATACTAATTCTGTCTGTTCTTTAGATATGTACCTATCAGCATTTGCCTTTTCCAATGAGCCTCAATTCTCTAGAAATTAACTGCCAAAGATGGATACCCTGCATAACAATGATCCAATTCAGACATTCTTAAGAAAAATATATACAGAAATGGTTAAGAGGGAGGGGTTTGTTGTTTTAGTGTGGTGTGATGTGTTCTTTAAGAATCTAAACATAAAGTATATAGCTGGGGTTTCTGCACTTATCTGTAAACTGAGTAAAGATGCACTCACTTGAAAGTTGTGCCTCTGTGCTTTAGCCAGAAATAGTAAATGTTTACCCATGAATTGTGAGCTCAGATGATCATTACAGTATGTGGTCAAGAGTTCAGACAGCCTGGTTCTGCTACTTATAAGGTGTGCCAGTGCAGGCAAGATTTTTAAATCCTTTTAAAGTCAGGCCTGGGGCACAGGCCTGTCATAGTAGCTACCTGGGAGCCCAAAGAAGGAAAATAGCAATTTCAAAGCCCTGTGTGGGCTATAAGAACAAACCAAGGCCAACCTAGGCTACTTAGTGAGACCCTTTCTCAAAATAAAACATCAAAAAAGGACTGGAGAGCTAGGGATGTAGTTATTGGTAAAGCATGCTAGCATGCACAAAACTCTGGTTGCAATCTCCAACATTATATAAATGGCATGATAATGTATACCTGCAATCCCAAAAATTGGGGGATAGAGGCAGGAGGATCAGAAGTTTAAAGTTATCCTTGACTATATAGAAAGTTTCTCAGAATCACGAGACACATGATTCTGACTCAAAACAACAAAATCCAGGAGGTGGTGGAGCACACCTTTAATTCCAGCACTTGGGCAGCTGAGGCAGGCAGATTTCTGTGAGTTTAAGGCCAGCCTGGTCCACAAAATGAGTTCTAAGGCAGTCAGGGCTATCCAAAGAAACCCTATCTCGAAAAGCCAAAAACAATCAAACAAAAGCAGAGCTAGGATGTAACACAGCATACAGCATTTGCCTCGCATATAGGAAGTCTTTTAAGAAAAAAGTCTTTTAACTATAAAATAAGTACAAAATGGTTACAAACAATTTCAAAGTTCCGGAGAAAATCAATTAGTACATACAAAACAGTAAGAACAGTGTCTAATAAAAAAAAAAAGCTTGCACTAACTAATATTATGGCACATGCCTGTAATCTCAGAATTCAAGAGAGGGAGACAAAAGAATAGTGAAAAAGCAGCCTTGGCTATGTTGTAAGTTTGAAGCCACTTTGGATACATTTCAAAATGCTGACTCAAAACAAAACAAAAACATTATTCCACACATGTTAGCATTTACTATCATCCTACCTTATTATATTAATTTAGTTTATACAGATTTGGCTTTTATGTATTTTAATCCATTGTGACTATATTAAAGCCTCACAATAGCCATTAAGTTAGATCAGACTCAAAGTTTATGGACAGTTCCTGCAATAAGGAAAAACAATTAACTAAAGGGTAGGAACTGAATACACAGCAGTCTTCCTCCTTAGGCCAGAGACCTGCCTCCATCATCTCTGAATACCCTCCCACATCCACCCATACTAGGACATAGCCAATAAACCTATGTTAAATTAGACTGACTACACAGTTGTCAGGCTATGAACAGAACAACCCTAGCCCTGTAGCCAGAGGATGGGGAACAAACAGAATTCATCATTCCTGGGCATTCTTACCCAGCCTAACAGACAAGAGGGCTACTATTCTCAGGCCAGACTCCAATTCATTCCTGAGAGGGAAGGGAGCAGCCAGAGGTCACTTAGAGGGAAATTTCAGTATGGCCCCTGCACAAATGACCTCTGAAACAACAGGGAATCAGGCTAATGTAATGGGACATTGTTCAGGCCCTCCCACCAGGCCAAATGGGGATCCATATATGCTTCAGAGGCACATAATGCTGGCTTGCTAATTGAAGTGGGAGTTGCCCTTTACAGAGCTTAGGCCAGTCTATAAATACCAGGGACTTAAAAGGTTTCCTGTGGGGGCTCAACTGCACCTCCCTAAACAGAGAGACTATCTGGTCCTCTATGCCCCAAGCAAACCCCAGGGAGCACCCCTCACAAAAGAATTATCCTCAAACAGTGCACACGCCCCCATCCCCCAAGTATACCGCTTCTCTTTTTCCACTTTTTTTTTCCATCCTGTTTTTGTTGGCTTTCCTTCCCACACCCTTCATCTAAACAATCAGCTCCTAACACCTTTGCTTGGTCCTACCCTCTTTTCTTAAGCTGTTTTGTCTCACTCTCCAGCTCATCCCACACTTCAATATTCCTATCCCCACTGACTTTGTCTACCATTAAAGAAACACTGACTCTGAAATCACTACAACTTTGGTTCTAGCTTCAACACAGCAAATTACAATACTTCATGTTGCTGAGGTTGGTGTCCTGATCTATACAGTGAAACCAGGTTGCTTAGGTCAAACACCCATCACAGTTCTACTCAATAATTCCTGCCTTGTCATAATTCCAAGAGGATGTTCCTTCTTCCTTTACACTACTACTTAGATAAAAATCACTCAAGGTATCATACCTGAACATCCAAAAGTCTCTTTCTACAAGAGTGACTTCACTCTGTAGTGGACACATGGTCCTATCAGCAACCTTCTGGTCACTTTGCACCTGCCTTCTTAATCAGAAGGGATGGAAATGAAGAGTCATTAAGTCTCTATATGGTAAGAACAGACCTGCCATGTGTGACCAAAACTCCTAAAGCAAGAGCACCCACAATCCCACATTTATAGGTTAATTTTATCCTGGTAGCAAGAACATCAGTCAGTTTTATTAGAAATACCATCTGGTTCATTTCTTTTTTAAGAAAAAAGTTTCAACATTTCCATTTATTTATTTGTAAGAGGGGGCATGAATGTGGAGATCAGAATAACCTATGGAAATCAGTTCTCTTCTTCCACCTTTACGTGGGTTCAGGATCAAACTCAGACCATGAGAACCTTTGCTCACTAAACCATTTACAAGTCCCCATTTGGTTCATTTCTGGTAAGATCCAAGCACGAGTTTTCAGAGGCCAAGGACTGCCTATAATTTGATTCCCAAAACGTAGTATCCTTGATGACAGCTCCAAAACATTGTGTCAGGTCTCTCTTCCTGGTGTCCTAAAGCTACTTTTGAAAACTCATGGCTAGCCTTGAAATAAACCCACAACCTGGTTCTTTCATAAGAACCTTGTCCAAAACTTTTAGTCACCAGCATTACTTTAAACAGACTACCTTCAAAAACCAGATCAATACTAGAGAAAAAAGATAAAAGTCCTGAGCACTCTGTGCTTAAAATGGACTCTCAACACAGAGGTAAGAGGGTGCTTCTCCACTAATGACCCTTATTTTGAAATTAGTTACCAGTAAGAGGTTCTCTTCCTTTAAGATCCTCCTAAGACTCCTGCCAAAAGGATTGAGAATAGACCTGCCTAAAGATGTACAGGCACCTGGATGGTCTTAATATGAAAAAGTTGGTACCTCAGGGGTAACTCCTTAAACTTTTCAGCCATCAACAATAAGCAGATAGTCATAGGAGCACAAAAGTGGATTGAGAGGGAGATCTTCCCCAGAGGCAGCTCAACCAGTCTTGTGCAGGCTGTTGTGACAAGGGAAAAAGGAGAATGTAAACACAGCTCCAGTACTGTGGTCGTCAGCGTGGTCAGCAGCAAGCAAGGACTGCTCCACAGTGGATAGACTAGAATGTTCTGGACCTAAAAATTCAGAAACTTGAACCACAGTCTGCCATGTACCAAAACAAGATAGATGTGGAAAGGGGAAAAGGGAAACAAGTTCCACCCTTTTGTAACTCAGGATGTGGCCCATCTCTGACACAGAAAGTGGGGGGAAAGATGTGGTCCAAAACCGGCCTCAGCCCCACCAAACTAGAGCCTTATTAACCCCTGGGGGGCAGACCAGTGTGCTCTACCATGCCACTGTCCACAGTCCTGGCAGTACAAGCATGGACACCTCCAAGACCTCCAGTTTGCTACAATCTTATGCTAATAGAACAGGTACTTCCAGACCTGTTCAACATAGGCATCAGTGCTATTTCTGCTGTAACCCAACATTCGGCTTTAAGAAAGACCTCCTAATCATGAAACCAGGTGTGGTGGTTTTAGAGCAAGAATCTATCTAAAAAGAAAAGAAGAAGGGAAAGAAATAGGGAAGTAGAGAGGATGTGAAGGAGGGAGGAAAAGTCACTTAATCACCCTGTGCTTTACCTTCAGTAACTTTAAAATATAATTCCCACCTCACTTCAAGTCATAGTCATGAGAATAAGAGCTGACCCTAACGTTAGCTGAATACTTCCCATGTGCCAGGCACTTCAGTTCTTACTTCATATAATCCTCAAAACCCACAGCAATTATTAACCCCCATTTTCAGTTGAAGAAGCTGAGACTCAGCAAAAAGATTTATTCACAGTCATGTACTCAGATAAAAAAAAATAGTATGAAAGCAAGGGTCATCTGTTTTATTATTTCTTCCTCAAACTGCTATTTGAAGGACTGTGCCTTCTGTTTTAAATATGTCCATTTGATTTTCATATGAATTGTATTAAATACAGTTTTAATAAGTTATTCAAGTTAAACATACCACTACTATAAAAATCAAGTAATACAGAAAAATAGTTTAAGAAGTTATAGTTTAGTCAAACTCTGTGAGTTTGAGGGCAGCCTCATTGACATGGCAAGTTCTAGGACATCCAGAGTTACTCATAGGGAGACCTACCTCCAAAAAAGAAAGAAAAGAAAAAGAGAAAATGAAGGAAGATGAAGTTATAGTTTCTCTTTATGACCTAAATTCCCTCCCTAAGTAATCATTAATATGTTAATAAGCTACCTTTCTAGAGATGGTGTGACCATCAGTTTCATTTTACAAACTACGAAACTGAAAGATCAGTAGGGCACAGTGATAAATGCCTATAATCTCAGCATTAAGAAGGCTAAGGCAGGAAGATTGTCAAGAGTTTGAGACTAGCCTGGACTACATAGTGAGACCTCATCTAAAACAAATTTTAAAGACTGAAGGTTAAAGTTCAGTTTGCTCAAGGTCATACAACTGGGAAGTAGAAAGAGCGGAGACAGAACAAGGTTACTCTAAGCCCACTACCTTCTCTGCTGCCTCCTACTAAGTACTCCCTTTTGAAAACAACTGTCATTTACAAAGGACACAGGAACAGGGAAACTGCACTAGGCCCATAGCCAATTTTACGCCTCCACTTTCCCAACTAAATGAAAAAGCAGGCAGGCTGCCCAAGTACATCTCTGGTATAAGAATGCTGGCACTCCTTCATATTATTTCTATTCTAGGCAGCCACAGCTATAATGTCCTTGCAGCTCACAATCTCATCTCCAACCTCTGCAAACAACACAAGGACAATGGTTTGGAGTCAGAGACCATCCTCTTGGCAATATCAAAAGGAAGAAAGTGTCTTCAGAAGCCCTCATAAGCCTAGAAACACCACCAGCCTAAGAGTCCATCAGAAGACTACAAAGGGCCGGGCGATGGTGGCGCACGCCTTTAATCCCAGCACTCGGGAGGCAGAGGCAGGCGGATCTCTGTGAGTTCGAGACCAGCCTGGTCTACAGAGCTAGTTCCAGGACAGGCTCCAAAGCCACAGAGAAACCCTGTCTCGAAAAACCAAAAAAAAAAAAAAAAGAAGACTACAAAGGGAGTGTTAGAACCAAGATTCCAACAATACCTAATTTGGGGTGAGCTTGTGGAGCCTCTCAAAATCCCTAGGGCACAGTGTTTGGAACCTAATGAACTCAGAATTTCTGCTTTGTTTTACTTCTATCTGACCCTCAACCACATAGATTGTGAGATAGTATTTCTATCCCTGGGGACTTTCCTCCTCTTTTGTATTATATGGGAACATTCTTCCTTAGGATATTAAGGCAGCCTTTCCAGATTATAAACATTCACATTTTTCAGATTTATTTTTATCATTTTTCATGCATGTGTCTGAACATGTCTGAGTGCCAGTGCCTGCACAGGCCGTTGGCACTGGACCCCCATACAGCCGGAGTTACAGGCAATTGTGAGTACTCCAGCATGGATGCTGAGTCCTCTTCAAGAGCAGTACTGGCTCTTCACTACTGTGCCATCTCCCCAAGTCTCACATTTGAATTTTCACCCCATCAATACACAAAAACAGTATACTGGCTTTGGGACTCCTGTGCTGAGCTAAGGGAACAGAAAACGAGCTACCGCCATAACATACTCAGCAAGTCAGTTTTATGGGTCTGAAATCTCTGGAAGTTTCCATTTCCCAGCATGAGCTACAATGTTGGATCTAAGGCTGAGTCAGCATCTCAATTATATAAGCAAAGTAGTAGCTCCTTCAGGGGAGGGAAGATGGAGATGGTCAGTGGTTATGTGCACTTGCTGCTCTTACAGAGGACCTGGGTTCCATTCCCAGGAACCACATGGCAGCTCATTTGTAATGTCCTCCAGTTCTAGGGGACCTGTTGTCCTCTTCAGGACTCTGAGGACCCAAAGCACACAAGTGATGCATATACACACATACAGGCAAAACACTCACATGCGTTAAAAGAAATAATTTTTTTTTTTTTAAAAAATCCCAACTCACTGTCAAAGGTTTTGCTTTTCCCATTTGTATAACAGGACTAAAATTCAAGAACAGTTGTCCCTTGGCACAAGGTTTACTGGTTCAAAACCCCTGTGGATACCAAAATCTGATACAAGTACCTTATTTAAAAATAGCATAGCAGTTGCTTACAAATATCCTCCCATATACATTAAATCCTCTCTAGATTACTTGTAAGACCTATGGTGTATAAATAATTGTCATGCTATATGGTTTAGAGAATAACAAGAAAAAAAAGTCTACATGTTGCCCAATACAGACACATTTTTTTCCCCCAAACTATCAATGTAAGGTTAGCTGAATCCACAGATGAAGAACTCCCAAAGTTGTGTAAGGAGTTCTATATGTTTTATATGAAATGCCTTGTGTAAGCTTAAAATTAAGAAAATTTTTGCATTTTGGCTGCTATTAATACAGACGTCTAGCCCATAGAGTAAACAGAGAAAATTTAAAACACACTTAAAAGGTTTTAAATTTGTAAGAAAAGACTAACTAAAACACTGGAGAACGACTCGGATAAAGTATCAAGTGTTAAACTGTGCTGCAAAGAATATGAGAGAGGGCACTCAATAAATTCTTGTACAATTAACACATGAGTTTAGATGTGTTACTTGAAAATTCTTTACTTTAGCACTACCATATCTATACCTTCCCTATAAGGTGTCACCAATGGCTCTGACATCTGTTCATGTTACCACTCTCTACCTATATTCCTAAAAGTAAGGATGTACTTTTGGTGAAGCATACACGGAACAAATGACAAGCACCAACAAAATTATTTATTTCTAAAGAAAAAAGAACCAAATCATCCTGTCCTATTTCCTTATCTATAACTGAATTTACAGTCAGTGCTAAATATACTTATTTCTCTAAGTTGCAAAACAAATGTGTAAATTGGTTTTAGGGCATGTCTGATACCTACCAAGGTTTTGTTTTGTTTTTTCACAAAAGCAAACAGGACTATAGAAACAAACCCTGCACTCTCAAATTAGCAGACACATCTTTTTTGCTTTCAATCCTAACACTTAAAGAATTCTGGAGTGTTTTTAAAAAAATTTGATTATTTTTATGTGTATAGGTGTTTTGCTTGTATGTATGTCTGTGTGCCATGTATGTGCCTGATGCCGACAGGTCAGAAGAGGGTTTTATCTTTTTGTTGTTGAGACAGTGCTTCACAGTAGCTATGGAGTCAGTCCTGGAACTCGCTTGCTCTATAGACCAAGCTGGCCTCAAGCTCACAGAAATTCACCTGCCTCTGCCTCCTAAGTGTTGGGATTAAAGATATGTGCCACCACCACTCAGCCAGAACCCTGTGAGTCACCATGCAAGTGTTGGGAATTTATAACCCAGGTTCTCTAAAGCAGCCAGTACTCTTAACTGATAAGCCATCTCTCCAGACCCTTATCTTATAGTGATACCCTGTCCCGGAAATCAAATAAATAAAGTAAAATATAAAGACTTGGGGGGGGGATTAAAGAAGGAAAAAAGTACCTATGGAATACAGACCACTATCCTATCTATTCCCTTCTCCCACATTCTTACTGTTTTTTGTTTTTTCTTTCAATAGAAAATAAGGGGCAGTATAAGGCTTGGGATGTAGCTGCATTGGTAGAGGACACGCATAGCATGCACAAAGGCCTGGGTTCAATTCCCAGTACCACATAAACCAAGCATGAAAGTACCTACTTATAACCCCTAGCACTTGGAAGGCAGAGACAAGAAGTTCAAGAGTTCAAGGCCAGGGACTGGAGAGATTACTCAATGGTTAAGAGCATTGACTTCACTTCCAAGGGACCCAGGTTTGATTCCCAGCAGTCATAACAGTCTGAAAACCCCAGTACCAAGGGATCCTGGCCTCCTCAGGCAACAGGCACACACATGGTACACAATTCTTATTTTTTTTTTTGAAATGGAGTTTTACCATATGGCTGCTGACCTGAAACTTGAGACCCCCACCACAGTCTGAGTAGACTGAGTTATAGATATGGTGGGCCATGTCGTGATAGAATTATTAATTTGGTAAGATCTTTTCCTAACATTATTTAACTGTGGCTTTATAAACAGTTAAATTACATAGGTTTCCAATAGTCCTAAATCTCTGTATATTTTTATCTGTGTAGTCAGTCATTTCTTCTTGGAGGTCAGACAGTTCAGGCTACTATTTGACCCCAAACACACACATACACAACACACACATAAAGACACAGACTCCAGAGTTCCAAAACACCCTCAGATTAAAATCTGATTAAATAAAGCTAAGCAGCAAAAAAGCCTTACATCAACTAAATCAAGTTCCTAGATCTAGTAACTAGTTCACTGCTAGTGAGATTAAGGAACTCCTCAAAGATTCTTCCCCAGCCATCCTCCCTTCCAGGGTCACTGAAAGCCCAATAAACAGAAAACATTAACAAAGCCAGAACAGTAAGGCTACGGTATACAACAGAGTTCTCCAAGTTAACTCCTGGGTATTTTCTAGACTGGTAACTCCATGCAGGCAAGTACTATGACTATTTTACTCTCTTTTAAAACTATATATATGGGCTGGGCATGGTGGTATGCACATGTCTTTAACCTGGGGGGCAGAGGCAGAAGGATCTCTATGAGTTTGAGACCAGCCTGATCTACATAGCAAACCGCAGGACTGTATAGAGTGACCCTGTCTCAAAAAACAAAATGTGCATATGGCACCTAGCCGATATGAATGCTGAATAAATAAACCCAAACTGATTATCTGCTCATAAATTATTATAACTTGAGAATACACATAAACAGGAGAAAAAAAGTGGCCCAATCAACTCTTAAGAAACCCAGTGTCTGTTTTCTTGCTACCCTGTTATGCAACAAGTAAAATCCCCATAGGATTAAACAAGGAAGAAGATGGCCTGCCTAGAGCAGGGCTTCTACCTGCAGGTGGATGAGAAATAATCAAAGACTAATAATAGTGGTGTGCACAGTCAGCATACCTAATTCACTAATGGTCTAGAAATGCTAAGAACACCAACCAAAACAAAACAATAGCAGCAAATATAAAACTCTGTTCACTAGCTTTCGGGAATGGGATAAAGAGAATATATGAACTGTTTCTTTCCTAGTTGACTAGAGACATACTGTTACAGACATGTGTTCACAGTGTCTTTTAAGTAGGTGGCTGATTCCACACATAATAAACGTCAGGAAGTCAAACCCACAGCTATGAAGGGGTTCTGTCGCTAATGGAAGGAAGAAAACAGAGTGGGGAGAGAGAAACGTAATAAGTAAGGAGGTGGAGTGTAGGATTCTTCCAGGTGACTGCTGTCTTCCAACCTTAAGCAATCCTACCATGTCTAGGATGCTAACAGCGCCTGTCACTGTCTCACCTGGAAGACTTAAGGAGAACAAAACCAACAGAGGACACAACCCACTGGCCTGAGGTAGAGTACCACTTCTGAATCACAAAAAAAGCACAACACAGAGGAGAAAAAATATTAGTTAAGAAGCCTAGCTATCATGCAACTGTATCCATATTAAGAAAGCATTCCCTTGGGCTGGAAAGATGGCTCAGCAGTTAAGAACATGTACTGCCTCCGGAGCACCAGAGATTGATTCCCAGCAACCACGTTGGGTGATTCACAACCACTTGTATCCCAGGGCCAGGGAATCTAACACCCCTTCCTGGTTTCTGAGTACACACACTCAAGTATACCTATACAAACTAACTCTCTCTCTCTCCTCTTCTCTCTCAAAAATAAAAATGGTTCTTTTTATTAAAGTACACCTTCAAACATCATAAAGACACAGTGCTGCTCACTAGTAGACTCAAAACTAGCACTGCAGAGACTAGGGTAGCTCAGACAATAGAATGTTTGCCAGCATTCTTGAAGCCCTGGATTTTATCCCTAGTACTAAATAAATCAGGATAGAAGCCTATAATCCATCACTCGAGCTGCACAGGCAAGAGGATCACAGTTCAAGGTCATCTTCAGCTACTTGCCAGTTCCAGACCAGACTTGGTGACATATCCTGTCTCAAAAAACAACACACCATACAAGAACATGAGTTTATTCAGAACAAAACAAAACAATATGAATCACAAACTTGGCTGGGGACCCAATACACTTTCTAAAGATAGGCCCTGAGAACAAGAAGAAACAAGATGACAAAGGTGATCATACTGAGGTAGGAGCCTGGCTTCCTTCTCCACTGATCCTTTCAAAGTAAGCACTGAGCCTCCATTTCTCCGTTTTCTTCTAAGAAGGAAAGAGGATCTTAGACTTCAAAGTCCACTTCTCCCAATTTTAATGAGCCTACAGTTTCTCCTCATATACTTGGTTTGTTGCACAAGAACCTAATAGAACTCAGAAACCTACCTATAGTCAAAAATTTTGTGACAGTATGGTGTCACACACCTTTAATCCTAGCATTGTGAAGGCAGAGACAGGTGGATCTCTGTGAACTGGAGGCCAGTTTGACTCACATAGTGAGTTCCAGATAGTTAGGGCTAAATAGAACTTTTCTCAAGAAATAAAAATAAGTAAATAAAATTAAACATAATTTGACTCCTCACTGGGTCTCTTGAAACTCTAAGACTTGGGAATAGAATTTGTATTAATAGCAGGAACTACTCCAAATCCCAACATTTTAGACAATGAACTCTGCCAGTTAAGTTATATATTCATGAATATTTATATACACACACCTGAAGAACTTTCCAGAAGAATTAATCTTTGGCTTGGTTCCAGATATGAGAAGGATAACTAAAGTTCCCCATTTTTGTCTGTCTTGGAGAGCATATGCCCTGCCCTATGCTTCTCTAGAAAGAAACTGTCTTGACACTCTGATAAAGAACAACTAGGTGAAACTGCGTAAGTTTCAAGGGCTTTTAGTTATGATCTAGAGGCCAGAAAAGCAAAACCTGCGGCTGATTATGAGGGCTAGTTCCAATTAGGACAAGGGCAAAAGGAGACAAGCCTTTTTCCCAGTAAAATGGCTGGCTTGATGTAAATGCTCAGCGCTAGCTCCCACAGGGGAAATGACACTCTCAGTAGCACCATCTGCTCTTTCTGGTGTCTAGCCTGATCTTTTTCTTAAACTCAGCTGTAGCCAAAGTCCACCTGTATGAGGGCTGTGAAAGCTGCTCTAAAGAGCACTGTTTCTCAGATCTACATATGCACTGCACTTTGATCTTCCCTGTCTCACTGGTTGACAGAAGGTACATGGAACCCCAGCACAAGTTTTACCAAAAAAGGAAAAACTTTGAGAATTACAGATCACATTTAATAATGAAAGCACTATGGCTTACTGGATAAAGGTCTCTCTGAAATGGCACTTTAGAACTGAGGCTTCGCACTGAAAATATTCTAGTTTTTTTTTTTAAATGAAGCAGTATATGCTCACTAAATTTAGATACTACTCTGTCAACTCTTATCATTAGGTTCTGTACCATAAGGCAATCTCAACAAAACAAGACGAAGAGATTTTGTTCTAACATTGTTTTTCCTCAAACTGCACCACCAAGTAGGTTAACCTAAGCTACATATGGATGCAGCTTTAAAATATAGCCCCAAGATATAAAAACACATGTCTACATAAAAATTTATATAAGGATATTCTTAGCTGTCTGTGGTGGCACATGCCTGTAATTCCAGCACTTGGGAGGCTGAAGCAGAAAGATCTCAAATTCAAAGCCAGTTTAGAATGGATGACTACATGATTGATATATACACAGACAACAGATGGCAACATTATTCAAAAACAAAAGTGGAAAAAATGCAAATATCCATCAGCTGATACAAAAGTAAGGTGTGGTATATCTTCTCTACAAAGAAATATTACCTGGCAATAAACTGGGACTGAACTGCAGATAAATGCTACACCACCAATAAACCTTAAGAATAGTGAGTGGGGGGAGGGCTGGAGAGATGGCTCAGTGGTTAAGAGCACTGGCTGCTCTTCCAAAGGTCCTGAGTTCAATTCCCGGCAACCACATGGTGGCTCACAACCATCTGTAATGAGGTCTGGTGCCCTCTTCTGGCCTGC
>NC_022009.1:18601195-18630896 GCF_000317375.1 Microtus ochrogaster | reverse complement strand
GGTTAGAATATTAATATGGTGTGCACGATAAATAAATATAAATATAAAAAAAAGAAAAACAAAAAACAAAAACAAAAAAAGAAAGAAAGAAAAGAAAAAAGAAAAAGAAAGTAAACTACTGGAAACCTTTACAGAAAGATAACTGGTAAAGGATTTCACTTAGAGTTGATGAGAATAGTCTAAAATTAGATTGGTATCATCTTATACAACTCTGAAAATATTCTAAAAACAGCTGCGTTTTTATATGCAAATGTCTATGAACTGATGCATAAAGAAGTGGTATAGACTGGGTGGTGGTGGTACACACCTTTAACCCCAGCGGTCAGGAAAAAGAGGCAGGTAGACCTCTATGAATTCGAAGCCAGCTTGGCCTAAATACTGATTTCCAGGACAGCCAGAGCTACATACTGAGACCTTTTCTCAAAAAACAAAAAAAATCTTAGCTGGGCAGTGGTGGCTCACACCTTTAATCCCAGCACTCAGGAGGCAAAGGTAGGTGAATCTCTGAGTTCAAGACCAGCCTGGTCTAAAAAGTGAGTTCCAGGATAGCCAGAGCTGTTGCACAGAGAAACCCTTTCTCAAAAAAACTCAAAATAAATAAATTAATTAAATTAAATAATCTTAAAAAGCTGTACATCTATACAAAGATATATTACTCAGTAATAAACAGAATAACACACTATAACACAAACCTCAAAAATATGTTATGTGAAGGAAGCCACACGTTAAATGGGTGCATTTTTATGATATATAAGTCATTAGCCAACAAAGTCAATTCTTTAAAAAGGCACATGAGCCAGGGGGTGGTGGAGCACACCTCTAATGCCAGCACTCAGGAGTCAGAGGCAGGTGGATCTGTAAATTCAAGGCCAGTATGTTCTACAAAGTAAGTTCCAGGATAGCCAGGGCTGTTAAATGCAGAGAAACCCTGTCTCGACAAACAAAAACAAAACAAAAAAGGCACATGACAAATAATATGCTAAATGCCAAAAATCTCCTTTAGCAAACTTAGAAACTAAACATACATACATATATACATATTTATAAAACCACAAAGCCATTTGAACTATTAAGGGTGAGTCAAAGAAAAGTGGTTATAGAATAACACTGAGAAAAACACAATTCAAACCGGGATGTTTAGGGATATTACCACAAGAGATGTTAGAAAAAGAATACACAGAAATGACGCATTAGGTTGCACAATAATGACCTTTTTTTTTTTGCCCTGTATATTTCAACCTTTCTGAAATCTCTTCCCATTTTAATGGAAATTAAAGGAAAAATTTCCCGTCAACCTCCCCTCAAACAGTGTGGAAAGAAAATCATAATTTAAGATGCAAAATAGTCAACCCAGCTTCTCGGTTCCCCTTTTCAGACCTCCACCTACTTCATTTACAAAGATCTACTGAGAGCGGCCCAAAGCGGGAAGAACTGGACTAACATGCATGCATTCACAGCCTAGTCAAAGGCCAAAGTCTAGTCCAGCCAAAGAGAACTTCAGCAAGGAGAGTCTACAGAAAGTCAACTCCACTCTGATCCTAAACTCCTGTGGGTGCAGAGGAGTCACTGCTGATGGTAAACTGGGTCTGGACAGATTAGATACATGTCCTCCTTGAGAAAGGTTAGTAAGAAAGGGGAGTCTGGAAGAGTCCTTATTCAAATCTCTTCTCTTGAGGTTCTGCTCCCAAACTACAGGAGAAAAGAATCCCGAGCCATTTAACTTTTCAACATAAAAGATCCTGCTCTGGGTAATAAAGAACTGCTAGTCACCACCTCTGCAGTCTGAAAAGGCACCGAGTCTGCTGCTGTCATGAGGAATCCCAGGCTAGCTTCATAAGCCAAGGAATGGAGCACTGTAGAAAAACAAAACCAGAACACTTAAACTGGTACTCGTGAGGGGGTGTATCAGGGCACACAGCTACCAGGTAATTTTAGAGCTCTCTCAACACTGACCACAGTAACAGGCAACTACATCTGTTTCTGCTTGAGAGAATGCTTAGTTAATATCCTGTTTCGGGAGTACTGCATGAATGCTTGGCATGCAGCCTTCAGATGTCTCCAGGAGGGAGACACATCACAGACAGCCCCAGAGCCTGAAGCCCTGCTCAGTTCTCACTACAGCTGCTGTACGAAACCTTGTACTCTTATACCTAGTACCTTCAGAGACTCAACTGTCCCTCCGCCTCAGGATTGAAGCAGCAGTGACCCAGCTCAGTACCACTTCAAGATCTACCAGGTACCTGGCTATCTCTACATACAACCGAGAACCAGAACACAAAAGAGCAAATGAAGAAACTTTGCTGGTTTCCAGCCCAAAAAAAGATGGGGGGGGGGTGCACAACAGACAGGCACAGATATGAGGATAAAGACAGAAAACAGCAGGTGCCTATAAACAACAGGTGCCTGACGAACTCACCTAAAAGATTTTTACTCATGATCACACATCAACCAAAGGAAAACATCTACTTACTTGAATCTCAGTCATGATATATATAGTAAATAGATCTTCATGCCCAAAGCCAGTCACCCCAAGGTTTGCCTGACTGCTTCCTGGGTCTCAAGATCAACGACTTCAATACACGTTACAAAGCTTGCAGCCCCAACTCTCTGGTGCATTCCCCCTCCCAGAGAGCCAACAGTCCTCCCACATCAGTCCTTTTCACTGTTTAAGTTAAGTGTCCTACAGTGTGGCCATATACTTTATGAACATGAATTTTCTAAAAACCATCTGACTAGGTGAAGGCTCATTATTATATATGTGGGTGTTGTGTTTTGGTTTGTTTGTTTGGAAACAGGGTTTCACTAAACAACTCAAGCTAACCTTGAATTCAAGATCCTCCCTCCTCTTCATCCCTAAAAGTTTAGGTACTAGAAACCCTCAAAGTTATATATTAATTCTGTTTGGGACGAAAAGGGGAAAGGATATATTAGCAAATAACTAGGATTAGTGAGGTTTGGAGTGTGGCGCACCCATGCTGACTTTACAAGAGGAAGAGACTCAAGTTACCAAGTTTGCTTATTTTGCCATGTGATTCCCTGTGCTGTGTTATGATGGTGCCAAGCTCTCCAACTTCCTGGTTTCCAGAACTGTGAGTCAAATAAGCTTCTCTTCTTTACAAATTACCACATGTCAGGTACTTTGTTACAATAACAGGAAATGAATTGAGATAGAGAGTGATACGATCCCTGCATAGAAACAATTTTCAGAGAAACCAAAGATTCTCTTGTTACATATTGTTTCAATGTTTGCCCTTAACCCAAATGTCATAATCTTCACTTTCAAACCTGCAACACAGCAATTCTTTTTTGTTGTTGTTGTTGTGGTTTTTTGTTTGTTTGTTTGTTTTTTGAGACAGGGCTTCTCTGTGTAGCCCTGACTGTCCTGGAACTCACTCTGTACACTAGGCTGGCCTCGAACTGACAAAGATCTGTTTGCCTCTGCCTCCCAAGAGGTGGGATTAAAGTCATTACCACCGCTGCCCAGCAAGAAATAATTTTTTTTTTGGCAGGGGAGATTTCGAGACAGGGTTTCTCTATGTAACAGATAGGTAAAATCTTTAATGTATGGAAGATGGGTGACCAAGCAAAGAGGGCTATAAGGACCTGTCACTACCTCTCATGAATTGTCACTTGGTAAACAGGGAAACAAAGGGAAAACACAAGCACCATTTGTTCTCTGGCTTTCCTTCAAATGCCCAGCAAATGGTTCTGCTTTATTCTCCCAGATCACCTGTTTGGTACTGGAATGAGGAAAATCATACTCCTCACTGGATTTTTAACTTTCTTCTTCTTTTTTTTTTTTTTAAGACAAGGTCTCACATTGTAACATTGGCTGTCTTAGAACTCACTATATAGATCAGACTGGCCTCAAACTCTGCCTTTGCCTCCCCAGTGTTGGATTAAAGGCATTCACCACCATGACTAGTTTTAACAAAAGTTTTAAGATTTTATTGTTTATGTGTAGGTGTCTGTGTGCTTTCAGGGGCCAGAAAAAGGCACCAACACCCCTATGCTGGAGTTATAAATGACTGTGAGCTGGTTGGGTGCTAGAAATTAAACTCCTGCCCTCTGCAAGACCAGCATGCACTCTTAATCACTAAGCCCTCTCTACAGCCCCATAATTGAATCTTTAAGACACTATTATTTCTCTAAGCCTACAGAGGATATGAGCAGTGAAGAATATCAAAAGAGCTAAAGATACAGAAAAAGCACAAGAAGAACGAAATGAGAGCAAGGATATTGGTTGGGGGGGGGGCTTTTGTCTGTTTCTGACATCTGATTTTGATACAAGATATCACTATGTGTGTATCCATGCTAGCTGGAACTCATGACCCTTCTACCTCAGGCCTCCCCAGTGCTGAGATTACAGATAAGTACAACCAAAAGCAAGTTTTAAATAGAGAAATGGACAAGCATAATGTGAGCAAAATAATAATAATAGTAAACTTATTAAAAAGTCTTACTTTTAGAAGCCAAGTGAATTACTACATTACATGTATGTATGTGTGTGGAGGAAGTAGTAGAGCAAGAACTGCTGCCCCAGCAACAGCAGAAGAGGAAATCCCCTGTCAGAAAGATGCATCATTACATAAGATCTCCAGATCAATCACCGCACCATGGAGACCAGCCAGGAAACCACAGTGCTGAGGTCTTGCCACCTGCCAGGCTGCAGCACCTCTTTTTACCTGTCTTCCTCTTCTCCCCATGAGCCTGAGTGCTACATTTGGGGAAACTGGGCACAGCAAGTCAAACTGCCATCTGGTGGGTTTGCTCTCAGGACTGCACACCCTGAGACTTCTCTACAGCAATAGATGAGGATTTGACTCATTTATCGTTCCTACCACAATATCCACAGTCCCTCTGTAGACAGGAATCCCACCTACAGGTTTCAAACTAATAACTTAATGGGTACAAGTTTCTAAAAAGCAGCAAACAGTAATGAAAATTACCACAATAAACCAAAATAAACTGAATTTAAAAAACTGAGAACCAACCAAGGCATGGTGGTGCACATCTTTAATCCCAGCGCTTGGGAGGCCTACGGATCTCTGAGTTCAAGACCAGCCTTGTCTACAGAGTGAGTGCCAGGACTGTTACACAAAGAAAACTTGTCTCAAAGAAACAAAACAAAAAGCGGGGCCTAAGGAGGACAAAAATCAGAGCTCCATGAAGACCTGTCTGGTTTCGGTTTTACTCATCACAGTATCTCTAATATCAGGCAACTGGCATATGCTGTGTATCACACAAAATAGAATGAAAACATTTTTAAAAGGTGAACAAGCAGCATTGTGCAAACTGACCATAAATGTGCATCCAGGAGAGTTAGAGGCACTTATAATTAGGGGAACAGCCTCAACTTATAGTGCTTTGAGAAATATCTAGAGACTCCAGAACTTACATTTGTGGCTTTATTTAACTTGTGTGGCTTTTATCTCAATTGGAAAAACAAGAATAATATCCACCCTGCCTCAAATGTTATTAAGTGAGATCAAAGTGAAACTTGGGCCAGTGATAGCTCAGTGGTTAAAAGCACTTGCCACCCAAACCTGATCACCTAAGTTCAATCTCTAGGAGGCAGAAAACTGGCTCACACCAAGCTGTTCTTTGACCTCCACACCAGCACCATGGTGTGTTTGTACACAAGCTCCCACACTCAAACTCAAGCACACTAAATAAATGTAATTTTTTTAAGGGAAACTTTTAGCTCAAGCCTGGTACACAGTAAACCCGCCTTATGAAACTGTTCCTTTACTGAAGTATAAGAACACCCTCCAGTTCAGACAATGCTCGTTTCTATTTGAATATGCATCTAAAGAAAAAGTACAAAGCTCAAAACTAAGAAGTCAGTGCCAAGGGCATGTCTCTACTAGTCTCCGCTAGATGGTGACAATCTGGGTGTAGAATTCCCAGAGCCCGAGAGAGAGAGAGAGAGAGAGAGAGAGAGAGAGAGAGAGAGAGAGAATATCATTTTTTTAACTCAAGGGATTCTAACAGCAAAACACGAACTGATCACTGTGAAGAGCAGTACTGCAGGTCTAGAGAGGAGTCAACAAGCGTGGCTTCACCGAACTGGAGAATGTCCCCGCACCTCTCTCTGTACAGAGCACTTCAACCCCCAGTCAGCAAAAGCAACAAAGGGCAGCATACTGCCTTGTCACCATAGAAGTGTGTGGCGACAACATTAGGCCTCCGCCGAGCCGTGAAGTTCCTAATGAACTTGACGCCTCTTTGCCCGGCCCTCGCTGTCCTCCCAGTTCCGTTACAGGTTAAGTTTTTCCACCGCGGTGGCTGCACGACCACAACGGAGGGGGAGCGTCGGACTCACAAATATTTGTGATTTTACTAAGGATTCAAAAAGAAAGTCTAGATGCTGTCGCATTCGAAACAACAACAAAACAGGAAGTGGCTTGGGCGAGTTTCAGTGCACATAATAAGAAAGTTTCAGCGACTAAAGAGGCGACCAGGCGCTGCGGCTCCGGAGAGCTCAAGCGCACACGCGAGCGGCTGCACCATTTCCTCAGGAAACCCGGCCTCGGCCGAGCCTGTCCCGTCGCGCCGGGCCGCGGCTTCGCTGGGCGGGAAGGGTCAGCGCGGCCACACCGAGGGCCTCCGCCCGCGCGGATCCCCGGGTCCCCCGGCACCGCACGGCCACGCCGCCGCCCTCAGAGCGGCCGGGCCCAGCAACCTGAGCCGAGCGACCAGAGCGGGAGCAGGCGGCCGCGCCAAGGCCCGTGTCCCGGCGGGGGATGAGTGCCCGCCCGTGCCCTGACAACCAGCCCCCCGCGCGCGCGCCGCTGACACAAAGCCGGCCCTCCGACCCCGCGCGCCAGTGACAACTCACCGGGGAGTCTCGCCGAGACCTCCGGGAAGGGGGCGCTCGCAGCTCCCGCGCCACCGAACCCGCTCCGCCGCCGCCACTGCCGCCGCGCGCGCACGCACGCCCGCCTGCTTGCACTCCCTGTCGGGTCCCCGCGACGCCTCGCGTGCCCCGGACTGGCGCTTTGCTGGCGGACGCTACGGGAGGAGCAGGACGCGAGCGGGGGCCGGCTTCGGAGGATGGAACGCGGCGGCCACGGCGCCAGCGTCACTGGCCCAGCTGCACAGCGCGGGCGGGGGAGGCCCCGCGGAGGGGGCGGGGAGAGGGACGGGACGGGGGCCTGGGCGGGGCCAGGCGAGCACGCAATAAGCGCGGGCGTCGCGTCGCGGCTGTGACCTCCCCCGCGGAGTCGCGCGCACGCGCCATCGACCTCATCTGACACGCCCCTAAGGGGTGGGGTGGGGGAGCCCTTAAAGAGACAGTCGCTCTGGCTGCACAGGCTGTAATGACGACTCTGATTTGCCACCTTTCCAGAGCGCTCTCCAGTTCTTTGACTGTATTGTTTGGTTGTTATTTGGATTTTTTAATTACTGTCATTTGCAGAGAAGTATATTACTGTTTAAAAGGCTCGGTTGCACATGTTGCCTGACCTATCTCTGAAGCAGGTCATTATCTCCCTATTAAGCAGTACTCTAGGTTATGGTGTGTAACTTAACGACCTCAAAAGTGCCCCGAGGGTTTAGGTAGGTATGGAACTGTAGATTCAGCTGGGGTGGACTTCGGGAATCTTTTTAATGGGTGTCCCGAAGTGCTATATCTGCACACTCCAAAGCGCCTGCTGGATCTCAAACTGAGGAAAACTGACAAGAGCTGGGGACCCCGGAGCTGCAGGCATGGCCTCTGGTTTTGCCCTGCTCTGGAGCGCATCTCAGCGAGCAACTCTATACTGGCCCGGTGCATCCATTTAACAGTGACCTCTCACTGCAGAGAGGTGGCCACACGATAGTGGAAACTGTGGCTCTTAGTACCCGTGTCCTTGTACTTGACCTATCCCAGAGGTGCTCGATAATGTTGCGACAGTCCTTCCTGAAAATCCGTGGCTCGTAAATCAGGCAGGCCTTTTAGCTGAGTTGCCCTTTATTTTTCTAGGCAAGTGCCCTACCTGGCTCTACTGGGAGGGAGGTTTTTTTTTTTTCTTTAGCCAGATGCCCTTTGAACAAAGCTACACCTCAGGGCCTTTTACCTAGAGAGCTTTCAATAAAGGTGCTGTGAATTATCACCACCACAACACAGCCACCCCCTAGAGAGCTCTTCCCATTGGGCCACAGAGAAACCCCTGGTGTGTTTCTACCTTTTCCTCCTTTCCTCTCGGAAAAATGGACACCTGGTATCCTGCTCATTTTCCCACTCGCATGGAGCTGCACTGCCCGGACCATTAAGGGGTTGGAAAACATCAGCATCAGCCTGGCAGGATCTGAACAGCCTGTAAATCCGGCACTTAGAAAGAGGCTGAGGCTGGAGAATTCCAACAAGGCCCACCTCCGCTACACAGCAAGACCCTATCACAAAAAGAAAAAGGTGAGAAACGCCATAGGACTGGAGCCTGCTTGCTGAAACTTGAGGTCCTAGCAGGAACACCCAAGGGACAAAAAGGGGTGAATCGGGGGACATAATAAGGGAGAGACTGGAGTAAACAAACGGACGGGGGAGAAACTGGGTATGAAGGCATAGGTCATCTCTCCCGCGAGGGCCAGCGAGTCTCCAGTCATGTGTGGCAGTTTGACCATTAATAAGGGACCTCAGAAAGGACTTGCCACGTCTCACAGAGGGAAACAGTATGGTTACTCACTGCCTACCAGAGTCCACCGACTGAGAACAAAGTCCGCAGCACAGATCGGGCCCAGGGCGCTCAACAGGCTGGCAGAAATCCAGCCACATCACCCCTCTGAAGAACCAACACTCCAGCCTCCCAACATGGCTAAAAGCTCTCCAACAAGCCACCACCTGTGCCACCTCAGCAACTGCTCCCTTACCTGGAGTGTCCTTTTCCATCGGCCCTTCCTTACTGTGCAGCCCAGCTCCTGTCCCTTGGTGGTGCTTTGGTTTAGCTTCACTTTGCTTTTGCCTTGTATTGCCAGGACCAGGACCAGGGTGAATCCCTTTTCCCTCTCGTCAACCCTGGCTCACCAACCTCTCCCCTCCTTCCTACCCCTCATAACTTATGTTCCAATGCTCCTTATAGATCTAGGTCAAAGATCTTACATCCTGCTTATAATAAACCTCGCTCTACTCTCTTGCAAAATGAGGACAGTACTCCCGGCTTAGGGGAAAGTTTTGGTTGTGGTGTGGTTTGGTTTGACTGTTTGGTTGGGGTTTTTTTTGTTTGTTTGTTTGTTTTTGTTTGTTTGTTTTGCCAATGATGAGATTTCCTAAGATGGAGGTTAAGAATGCTTTGTGCCCCAACCCATGTTCCCACAAGTAGGGCACACATACCAAAAAAAGTCATCAAAGTAGGAGAGAAGTGACTTGGGGTTTGGTGGCTGGAGACAAGAGGATAATGGGGCTATGGGATAAGATCAAAGTATATCATATATGTAATTATGTGAAACTGAAAGAATAACTAAAAATAATTTGAACCTGCGCGATTCTCAAGTGCACAAGAGGAACACTGGTTTAAGGAGAAAGGTTTTTTAAATTATTATTTTTATGGTGCTAGGGAATCAAACCTAGGTCTTCCTGCCTCCCACCCCCCGAGACAGGGTTTCTCTGTGTAGCCCTGGCAGTCCTGCAACTCACTCTGTAGATCAGGCTGGCCTTGAACACACAGACCTGCCTCTGCCCCTCCACCCCTGGAAGCTGGGATTAAAGGGATGCACCATTACCACAGATTCCAAACTCAGGTCCTTGTGCACGCTAGGCAGGCATTTACCACTGAGCTATATCCTTGGTCTCCTGCCATTGTTGTTTTGGTTTTGGTTTGAAGCAGAGTCTTTGAAGCCCAGGCTAGCCTTGAACTGAAGATCTTCTCAACTACCTCCTAAGAGATAGGAATATGACATCCTATCCTCCAATTTTATTTAAAATTTGTTTTGAAACTTTAGGGCTGGCAAGATAGATCATCCGGGAAAGGCATAAACTTAATGACCTGAGTTTGGTCTTCTAAACACATTTGGAGGAAGGAAGAAACTGACCTCCTCATACTGTCCTCTGACCTCCATGTGTGTGGTGGTAGAGATAAATAAATAAGCAGATACATAGACACATATTTTAATTTATTTATTTTTTATTTTATGTACATTGGTGTTTTTTACTGCATGTGTGTCTGTGTGAGGGTGTCATGGCACTCCAGCCCTAAAGTTAGGACAGTCTTGGGCACAGCAGCTAAGGTGGTCAGTGCCTTAGGAAAAAGTCCAGTGGCAAAGTATTCTGTCTTTTCCCAGGACCCCAGCCAGGAGTATGTGGGCCCAGGAACAGAGACGAGAAACTTATCTCTGTGGGAGATAGGGAGTGGGGGTGTACAGCATCATTGTTGCTGTGGCTATGACATATAACGGCTGTAATGATAACCCCTATGTATAAAGAACCTACTGTGTGCCAGGTACTTACTTGGCAGGATCTTTATCCCTGTAACTTCTAATTCCGGTAACCACCTTCCAAGTCAAGCATCAGCATCATTTTACCGGGGAGGCTCACAGAGAGGTTTCAACCAATCAAAACCCACGCAGCAGGTATGTTGCCAAACCAGAATTTGTTGTTTGTCTGTTCCAAAGGTCATTCTTTTCTAAAAATAATAATAAAAAATAATCACGCAGCTTCTCTTACTCCTGGCGGGGGAGGCGGGGGACAGACGCCACACAATGGTCCTTCTGTATGTATCTGTTCCTCTTTCTCAAAGGGTGTCTATGACTACCAACTCATCACATCCTCACAGCATTCCCACAAAGTGAGCCATGACCAGCCTCTATTTTACCCAAGGCAGCTAAGGTAAGGGGATGTCTCAGTTAGGGTTTCTATTGCTGTGAAGAGACACCATGACCACGGCAACTCTACAAAGGAAAAACATTTAATTGAGGTGGTAGCTTACAGTTTCAGAGGTGCAGTCCATTATCATCATGGCATGCAGGCAGACACGGTACTGGCTACATCTTGATAAGAAGGCAACAGGAAGTGGACTGTCTCACTAGGCTTGGCTTGAGCATATATGAACCCTCAAAGCCCGCCTCCACAGTGGCATACTTCCTCCAACAAGAATATACCTACAAACATAGCCTTCCAACAAAACCACACTTCCCAATAGTGCCACTCCCTTTGGGGGCCATTTTCTTTCAAACCACCAGAGGAGATAACTGGCTTATTTCATCTCACACACACAGGCATTAGTTCCAGTTTCATGTTTTGATGCAAGATTCCTTGGGTAAGCCAGGCGGTGGTGGTGCACGCCTTTAATCTCAGCACTCAGGAGACAGGGGCAGGTGGATTTCTGTAAGTCTGGTCTACGAGAGCTAGTTCCAGGACAGGCTCCAAAGCTACAGAGAAACCCTGTCTCGAAAAAAAACCAAAAAAAAAAAAAATCCTTGGGTAGCCTTCACAGACTAAGAAGGGAAACCTACTTGTCTCCAAGGGAAATAGAAGTATTCAGTTGCTAAAGAAAGCAGAAGTCTAGTATGAATGGACCACTGGGGCTCCACCAGCCCAAGCTGAGTGGAAGATTCTATCCAAGGAGGAAGCTCTGGGTTTGTCAGCTGATACTGTTGTAAGAATACCCCTTCCCACAGCTTAATGGGAACCTGTGAGAGCCAGACTTCATACCCAGATCTCCAGAGACAACCAGTCAGATAGGGCTTTGCAGAGCTCAGGGTTAGAATCCCAACAACCAGAGCAATGCTCTGCACACCCCAGCCCTACCCCCAGACTTAGAATCAGCCCTGACTAGGCTTGGTGGCCCACACCTTTAATCCCAGCACCCAGGAAGCAGAGGCAGGTAGATCTTTCTGAGTCTGAGGCCAGCCTGGTCTACAGAGGGAGTTCCAGGACAGACAGGGATAGAAAGAAAAACCCTTTCTCAGAGAAGTAAATTTTAAACAAATAAAGAAAGAAAATGTGTCCTGGAGTCTGCCTGGCCAGCCAGTGTGGACTCTGCCCCATTCCCGATTTTCTAAAGCACCAAACTCTAGGCACATTTTCATTCCCAACACAGATCCGGTAGTCTGGGTAAAAGTGTTGGACCCATTTTTCACACCAAAGAAAACCACGATAAAAGCATTCACTCACCTGGATGACACAATGAGACCATGTAAGAAAGAAAGGAGAGAGAGAGAGAGAGAGGTGAGGAAGGGAGAGAATAATTCAAAGATGAGAGTCCATCTGCTGTGTCCTCAGGTGGCCCAGGTGGTAACCCAGCGGGAGAAAAATGCCAGATCCTGTCACAGGCACACACCCGAGGCTAGTCAACCAGATCACCTTTGCCCAAGAGCTGGGCAGGGACTCTGGGAGACGGCCAGCCTGGAAGGAGGAAGAGACAGGGGACAGCTGATGGCCTTGTGGTTACAGCCAACCCACAAACCTCACCCACACAGCTCTCAGTCTTATGACACCATTGTCCCTTGGTGACTCTTCCTCCTCCAGGTTTCTTGGTGGTTCATTTTCCAGTGACTTAATGGAGTGAAGGGGGAACTGTATGATGGTTCAGCAAGTCTCCTTCAGATCGTCAGGGTTGGGAGGCCCTGACAGCTGCGGTACGGAGGGCTCACATGCTCACGCGCTCAATGTCCTGGGTCCGATCCCCGGGACCAAATAAACAAATAAGTCAATAAATCAATCAAATGTCCAAGTTTATTGTTAAACAAAATAAAATTACATAGCAATAATTTAATAAAGTGTGATGTTAATATGACACTCAAAATATCACTTCTTAATTACTTCACCACATTCTTTTCTGTCTGCTTTCAAGTCTACCTACATTTGCTCTCTCTGTATGTTGGGAATAGTAATGTCGTTCTATTATGGCATCTCTTTTCAACTCCATAGGCAACAACAACGGACTGACAGCCTCAAATCAGGTTGGAAGCATTTACACAAGGGAAACTGGAAAATCCTATATCGGCTCCCACCTCAACACACACTGCCAAACACTTGCATCTGAAATATCAAATTTATATGCCTAAGAAGAAAAAATATGCAGCAGTTGTCAACACTTGTATCTACAGATGTGAATGAACGGGAATAGTGGAGGAGGTGGGCCCGGCACAGGTGGCCTAGGATGAGCCAAACTCACCAGCAAAGCCACTAGAGTGAAGGTGGGTATATTACCCAAGGAGATAGCCAGACCCTCGACACCTTACGCATAACTGGGAAGATGGGAGGTGGGCCCACAGAATAGGTCAGAGGTGTTTGGTGTTAGCCCCACAGGTCTCTATTTCTTTCTCTCGATAAAGTTGGAACCCAAGTCACCATGGACGATGAGAATACCAGGTCTGAGAGGAAGCAGGTGACCTCTAGTGGTAATGAAAATACTGACCACAGCCTTCCAGCCTCCTGACATAATTCTCAAGCCCTCTCCCTAAACAGAGCATATTCAGCACCTAGAACAGGACAGCAGGAGCAACAGTTGTGGCACAAACAGACCATGAGCAGAAACAATTATTCAAACCAAGGGACTTCAAGCATTGCCTCAGAATCTATGCCCTTTAGCAGAGCAAGACTCTGATGATGCCCTTACTACCATGGGATGAAACCCTAGCAGAACTGCCTGTAGTGTTACTGCAGGAAATAAAGGAAGGCATGCACGTGTTCTCTAAAGGACATGTTCAAGAATGATTATAGTGAGCCAGGCGGTGGTGGCGCAGGCCTTTAATCTCAGCACTCGGGAAGCAGAGACAGGAGGATTTCTGTGAGTTCGAGGTCAGCCTGGTCTACAAGAGCTAGTTCCAGGACAGCTAGGGCTGTTACACAGAGAAATCCTGTCTTGAAAAGCAAAACAAAACAAAAAATGATTATAGCACTATAATTCATAACAGAAAACCAAACCAAACAAACAAACAAAAATGGTGGACAATGTCCAACATGGTGGAATGGATCAGTTGGTTATAGTATGGCTATGGTGGCTGACTATGCAGTGGATAAAAATTAACAAACCTCCAAATCGTGAATGAATCTCATAAATAGAACCAAAACTAAAGAGAGCCAGACATTAAAATGGATGCACCGTGATTTTTATTGCAAATCACGAAATCATAAATGAGACTAAAATAACAGACTGTTTTATTTGGGTGCAGAAAAGATTTGCAAATCTGGGATGTGGGCTCAGCTCAGAAGCTAGGTGAGGTTCCACATAAGATAAGCAGGGCTGAGGTTCGCACAACATCAAAAGCATTCTTTGGGGATGATAAGGAGAACTGAGATAAGTTCTGTGTTGGGAACCAGAGTGATAAGTCCTTCAGAATGTCCAGATCAAGAGCCAAACTGGCTAATCTAGTGTCTACAAAATACCGTCAGATTCCAGAAAATCACTCTGGCAGATTCACTTCCCGGCAGGAGTCTTTATGGCCATTTATTTCTGTCACAAAAATCTCAAAGGCTTGGGGTGGGGGTTTTGCTATGTTTTTTACTGTTCTGTAGTCATTTTAACTAATCACTATTTCTATCAAGTTCAAAGGTAGGCAAAATTCATTTAATGTGTTAGAAGTCACATAGCACGATTACTAAAAACCCAGAGGCAGAAATTGAAGTTCAACCTGAAGGTCAAAAAAGCAAAACACCCAGCTACTGGCTCTTACCTCTACCTCAGTCTGAAATGGCAACCCTGCCTCCAGGAATCTCAGAATGAGACTGTGTGTGTGAGCTGTCCAATCTTATATTCCTCTCTAGGAATGGGATTAAAAGCATCCACCACTACTGCCCGATTTCTATGGCAAACTAGTGTGGCTACTGGGATTAAAGGTGTGTGTCACCACTGCCTGGTCTGTAAGACTGATCAGTGCAGCTGTTTTACTTGCTGAACTTCAGGCAAGTTTTATTTATTAAAATACTAATGAAATACCACAACAAAATTAGGATGGCAGTGACCTTTAGGGGAAGTTTTGGTCAGGATTGGAATACCAGGATGATGAAAATACTGTTACATGATCTCACTATTGTAACAGGCTTTCTTTTGGGCCACCAGCCCACTCCCAAATCATGACACGGAGACTTATTATCAGTTATGAACGCTCGGTCTTACCTTATGCTCATTTCTTGCTAGCTCATTTTGTTTTGTTTGTTTTGTTTTGTTTTGTTTGAGACAGGATTTTTCTGTGTAGTTTTGGAGCCTGTACTGGAAGTCGCTCTGTAGACCAGGCTGGTCTCGAACTCACACAGTTGCCTGCCTCTGCCTCCCAAGTGCTGGGGTTAAAGACACACACCATCACCATCCAGCTCTTGCTAGCTCTTATAATTTATATTAACCGGTTTCTCTTTATCCATCTTTTGCCTTGGGGCTTTTTACCTTTCATTCTGTATGTCCTACTGTGTGTCTGACTGGCTGACAGCTGCTTGTCTGACTGGCCCTGGACACCTCCCTCCCTTTCCCCCTCATTCTCTCCTTTTCTCTTGTTCTCTCTGGAACCTAGATTCCTCCTCCTATTTATTCTCTCTGCCTATCAGCCCCGCCTATGCCTCTGCTGTCTACCTATTTATTAGGCCAATCAGGTGCCTTAGGCAGTCAAGGTAATATAGCAACACGTGTTTACATAATTAAACAAGTGCAGCATAAACAAACATAACACATCTTTACATCACTGAACAAATAGATCATAAACAAGTACAACACACCTTTACATAAAATAATATTCAACAACATGCTGCTGTAGCTCTGGCTGGCTTAGAACTTATGATCTTCCTGCCTCAGCTTCCCAAACACTGGGATTATAATTTTGTGCCACCACTTCCAAGACTCTTCTGTTTTTTTCAGTGCTGGGAACCAAATTAAAGGCCTTTAACATACTCAAGAAACATGCAAAGCTCCATCACTGAGTTCATCCCAGACCTGTTTTGCCTCTTGATCTGGGTGTTAATGACAGAGGCATGTTCATGTTGGGGAGGTTCATAAAGATGCACATTTAAGATCCATATACTTCTGTGTGTGCTGGTGTACACTTGTAACCTCAGTAACTCAGGAGGCTGAGGCAAGAGGATATTGGCAAGAGTTGGAAGCCAGCCCAGGCTACATATGGAGCCCCTTCCTCAATCTCTCTGCACCCACAGAAAAAAGTATATAGTTTACAAAAACAGTTCAGTGCTCTAACTATAGGTGAGAAGAGAAAGATAAAGTTGATTGAATCATGGCCACAGCAACCACTAGTACAACGTGGCTGTGGTTTCTGTGACATAAAAGCTTTGGGCATTGTCACCACTGGCTTCCTTGACTTTTGAAAGTCAAGCTAAACTTTAGTAAAGAGCTTAAAAATGCAGAGTGCTCTCTGGGCAGTTTACACATGTGAAATAAAAATGTCAGAAGGTCAGTCTTTGGGCTAAAAGTCTACACTGGTAAAAATCAAAGTGGAGCCACTTGGGCCAAAGTTCCAAGTTGTTAATCTGAGACTACACTACTTGTCTAACTTTCTAAGAAACCAAGATTAAAGAGTTAGCCACATTTTGCAAGCAGGCCAGTTTCAATCAACTCGATGACAATGGTTCCTCTGACTTGGTCTGCGCACATAGGTATCCTTAGCGAGCTCAAAGTTAAACTGTTCTGTTTCTACTCCTCCATCCCCGACTGACACAAAAGGATATTGAAATGGGGGCTCTGCTTTTTGTTGTTGTTCATGCCTTCTTTACTACCTCTTTCCTACCTCTAAAGCCAGTCTGTTCTGAGAGACCCACAGAGCACTTACTCTGTTTTATGGAGTGGGGTATGCCCCCATTGCAAAACTGAAAACACAGGCCATTCAGATCTACAGGTGAAAACTTCATGATTTTCTTCTTCAATGCATGATGGCTATATTTCTAATCCTAACAGTTTTTTTTCTTACATTAAACACCCAAAGGCTAGCTGCATATCTGTAATCTCAGCATTTGGGTGGAGGCAGGTGGACCATGAAGTGGGTCAACCTGGGCTACAAAACAAAACCCTGATCTCAATAAAATAAAATAAAATAAAAACAAAATGAGGGCATGCCTCTGGGGATCTATGCAACACAGGATGCTTCTGCACAGTCTAGGGATAGCATGTCTGTTGCATACTAACCAACGCTATCTCACGTGTGAAATGGGGTTGGTGGTAGAATGTACTGGGTAAGATTGTGTGGAGATTAAATGATCTCATATCATTAAAAATCTAAAATCAGAGCCTGGGACACAATAAGCAAAAAATAAGTGTTTGATATTATTTGTCTTGCTCTACACCCCACCTGCTAAACACCAAAGGTGTCCTCATCTTCAACAGCCTAAAACACTCCCCAGGGTGTCCAGACAGCCTACAGTGTTAGGCTTTAAATATACTGCATGGCCAGAACCATCGAGCAAGGAACAGAACCCCTCATGCATTTGTTCACAAGAACACGGGGGACTTCTGGTGCTCGGCCTGGCACTCAAGCTGCTAAGTAGGGAGACAAGACGACAGTTAAACCACAGGACAAGTGTCAACATAGCTCAGAATAACAGATTGTGTATCTCAGGCCCAGCTTCCCACAGAGGGGTTTGGTATGCGTTGTGGCTTGTTGTTTGTTTAAGCTTGCATTTAGTTGCAGTAAGATAAAATGAGAAGGTTTCATATTTTTAGAATCTAATTTTTCTAGCTCTCTTTAAAAAGTCTAAACTTTGAATTCATATGGTCAGGAAATCATATGCCCCTTGTCACAACCCACAACTGACTTTTGTCTACTTTCCTACCAGGTCTTTGTAGACCCTGAAGCTTGGAGTCGATGTCACAGGTCTGTCTGGCGACAACTATGGGACCCTGAGGAACACCAAATGCTTCTGGACAGGGCTGATAAGTGAGCCCTGAGTGCTGAGCAGAAGGTAGATAAAGTGAGAGAGGGCCACATGTTCAGAGTCTCAGGCCATGAAATCAGATGAATGCCCAGGGTCCAGTCCCTACCCTCCAGCCTGCTGCAGCATAGGCAGACTGACACCAACTGCAGATGGCATTAGCCCTTTTCCCTGTAGGCTTGCTTGACAGCAAAGTACGCTTAAAATCTGAATACTGGGACTGAGATACTGGTGGGACGTGGCTCACAGGGTCATTGCGCCTGGGCCTTCCTATACCATACCTATAAGGACTTTTGGAAATGGGCAAGAAATGAATGTGGAATAGCCCGGCACAGTCCTTAGAGTCTGGTGCTTAATAGTGATTGTGAACTTGGCAGGATCTAGCATCACCAGGAGGATAAACCTTCCACGTGTCTGTGAGGGAGTTTCTAGATTAGGTCAATTGAGGCGGGCGGACCCACCCTAAATGTGGAGGCACTGGCCCATTGGCTGGGGTTTTATACTAAATAAGAAGGAGTAAGCAAGCTGAGAATTCCTGACTGCAGATGCAACGTGACCAGCTGCTTCACACCCCCAAAACTTCCCTGCCACAATGGACTGTACCCTCCAATTGTTAGCCAGAACAAACCATTCCTATCTAAAGTTGCTTTTGCCAGATATGAGAAAAGTAACTGATATGAGTCCCAAGTGTGGGACAATGTTCTTTTTGTTTTTTTGTTTGTTTGTTTTTGTTTTTTTTGTTTTTTCTAGACAGGGTTTCTCTGTGGCTTTGGAGCCTGTCCTGGAACTAGCTCTGTAGACTAGGCTGATCTCAAACTCACAGAGATCCGCCTGCCTCTGCCTCCCGAGTGCTGGGATTAAAGGCGTGCGCCACCATCGCCCGGCTTTTTGGACAATGTTCTGTATTCTGTCAATTATATTTTAAATAAATGCTGATTGATCAGTAGCCAGGCAGGAAGAAGAGGCAGGGTGACAAGAACAGGAGAATTCTGGGAAGAGGAAAGCTTGATCCGCAGTCCTGGCCCAGCCACAGAAGAAGCAAGATGTGACTACCCCGCTGAATAAGATACCAGCCATGTGACCAACATAGACAAGAATAATGGGCTGATATAAGTTATAAGAGTTAATAAGAAGCCTGAGTTAATGGACCAATCAGTTTATAACTAATGTAGATCTCTGTGCGATTTCTTTGGGACTTAATGATTGTGGGAACTGGGCAGGACAGAAAACCTCAGTCAACAAGTCCCCACAGGGAAAACCTGCCATAGCCTCAGTTAGGGAACTGAAAGGGACCCCTGTAACATGTCTACAGAGTGACATCCTCTAGCTTGCTCCTGGAGCTTTGGTGTGCACACAGATCACCCAGGGCTCTTGTTAAAATGAGGATTCTGAGTTTAGGGATGACACCGACGGGTCAATATCTCAACTCCCCATGGAGGCTACCCTGTTTGTTTCAAGCTAGTTCCAGGACAGGCTCCAAAACCACAGAGAAACCCTGTCTCGAAAAACCAAAAATAAAAAAATAAAAATAAAATAAAATCTGTACTTAGTAAGCACCCTAGAGCAGGGTTCTCAGCTGTAGCATTGTTGGCATTTTGGATGTGATACACCCCGATGGTGGGAATCAATCTGATTCTTCATGCACACAGCTTTCATGCCCACCCACTTGTGGCATGCTTAGCCTCATCTTTGCCTATTACCTGAACTGGCATGGAACCTACTCCGTAGCCCAAGCTTGTCTTGATCCTCCTGAGCACTAGGATGATAAGACTGCCTCACCATACCCAGCCTGGAATTCTTCAACTATAAATATCCATGAGTTCCCTGGAAGAGAGAGGGAGAGGTTTCAAAGCCTAAGGCGGTGGTGGCACACACCTTTAATTCCAACTCTTGGGAGGCCGAAGCAAGGCCAGCCTGGTCTACAAGAGCTAGTTCCTGTAAAGGCTACAGAGAAACCCTTTCTTGAAAAACCAAAACAAACAAACAAACAAAAACCATGGTATCTTTGTTCAAAGGTCAAGAAATAGGTGTTACTGCCTATACTGAGTCACAAAATTTGGCCTTTAAAATATTTACTCATTATGAATATAAAATAGAACTGGGCTACAGGTCTCTACCACTGTGCTTGCTGAGTTCAGCTATCGATGTAGGCTTACATGATGGTCTTTGGATGTTCCTCCTGACATTTTCTGTAGCTTGTAAAAGTCACACAAGAAACCAAAAGCAGTTTCAGCTTTGATATAGAATTTAAAACATCCATTTATGCATTCTCACTGTGGCTTCAATTATAAGAAAATTAATTTTTAAATTGCCTTGTTAATAATGGGTTTAATAAGCGTTTCTCATGAAGTTCCATCCATGGAGTGCAATGATATTTAAATTTAATTTCTCCTGTTCTTGAACCTGATGTATTATTTATACAGCCATGGTCAGAGAAGCAGACTTTCCATTGAGGGTCCCAGCACTTGGGTAGCTTCTTCTTTCTCCTGTGGTCGTGGTCGTTGCTGCTGTCCCTATATGTGCCACCAATCTAGGCCTGGTAGTTCTAAAAACTGTTTTGGACAGAGAGGGCGTGGTGGCACATACCTGTAACCCCAGCCCTGAGGAAACAGAGGCAGAGAGGATTGCTGCAAATTCAAGGTACCCAGGACGGTCAGGGATGTACAGTGAGACTTTTGTTTCAAACAAGCAGAAACTGTCACAAGCATAGGTGTGCCTATAGGGCCATCAGGCTCCTGCCTGCTCGTGCAGCCACCTGGTGTCTTATCGCTACTGCTCACATTCCTGCTTCAGGGCTGTACTGAACTTCACCGACCAAGCACAGGTCCAAAGATACAATTGTTAAGAGTTGAGACGTGCTGGGTGGGGTGGCACGTACCTTTAATTCTAGCACTCTTGGTGCAGAAGCGGGCAGACCTCTGTGACTTCAAGGCCAACCTGGTCTATACAGGTAGGTAAGTTCCAGGCTAACCAGGGCTACACAGGTGAGACCCTATTTCAAAATAAAGAAATAAAAAGAGTCGCTTCAAACTGAAGAGAGATGGCTCAGGGGTTAAGAACATTGCTGGGATTGGTTACCAGCACCCACATTAGGCAGTTCATAAACACCTGTAACTCCAGCGCTAGGGGATCCAATGTCTTCTTTTGGCCTCCAGGACTATCTACACACATGTAACACACACATATGTAACACACATGCACGCTCACATGCGTGTGCGCACGCACACACACACGCAACACATTCCTTAAAAAAAAAGAAAAGAAAAAAATATGTCATACATAGCAGGGTAGAATCCCAGCGCTCAGGAGACAAGGGTGGGAGGAACGGAGATTGGAGGCCAGCCTGGGCTCTCTAATGAGACCACGTCTCCATAAAAAGAAAAACATTGAGAATTTCAAGGTGGTGAGAATTAAAGCTAGGCAGGGCTCTTCCAAGCACGTAATCACGTAGGGTGCACGCCCAGGTACTAGCCATTCCTGGTAATGACAGCAGTGTACGAGAGGATTCCGTGAGAGAAATCGACCCAAGAATCTGCAAGAGGTGGCAGGAAGTTCAGAGAAAGGGGGCAGAGGCGGAAAGACTGTAAGGGCCCGTCATTGTGGGTTTCCAGATTGACACAGGTGTCCCCCCATGCCTGGATCCTGACAAGGACAGGAAGCTCTGTCATCACCAAAAGTTTGTCCACAGGAATTGCTATTTACCGTGGTTACGTGTGAGGTGACCCACTAAGTCAGGATTCTAGTCTGTCACCGGTAGCCCCGCACACCCTCTCTGACTGCTACGGGACGAATCCTTTCCCGACTTCACTCCCGGCTCCTGGCTCCTGGTCTTGCCAGCCCTCCATGCAGGGAGCATATGCTTCCTCTCCTGCCCTGCCCCGTGGAGCACATTTGTGGGGTAGGGCCCGACTGTCTTTGGTAGTAAGAAATATTTTAAGAGGAAAATTAATTTTAGGTTGACTAGCAATATATGAAAGCCCTTCTTCCAAAGGCTGAGAATGGCGGGGGTAGGGGGAGAGGGGAGAAAACACGACAAAGAGAAACTGGTTTCAAATGTAAATGTCATTTTCATGTGAACCCTTCAAAGGCTCCAGCATCTTAGGGACTCCAGGGAAACACACTTTTGAAGTCACCAGCCAAGGATACGCTGAGTTCTTAAGTGCAGCCAAACAATGACAGCAAAGCAAATTCAGCTGATAGGACATCCTAGCTCCAGACACATCGCTAGTGACGGCGTTTAATGAATCACGCATGCGCACAACGTCCGTTGAAAAAGCACTTTCGCATCCACTGCAACTCCATGAGGTGAGCCTGACTTTAGCAATGGCTGTCAGGATTGAGAAAAGAACCCAACATAACCATTACCTGCCTACAGACTGTTTTTCTACCCTGAGCTGTGTCTTTCCCCTAAGCTGCCTTGAGCAGATTGGAAGAGTTGGCCAAGCTGACCTTTCACTAAGTATCCTCAGATCTCCCGCTATCCGGACAGCGGGGTGAAGTGTGGCTGTGCTGGGTCTGATTCACGCTAGGCCAGTGCTCCAGCGCTGAACTCCATCCTGCCCTCAGTCCCTGGCCTTTCCTTTTCATTGGCTTCTCTCTCTCTCTCTTCTTTTTTTTTTCCCTGACTACTCAGTCTACCTAGTACTTCAGTGGCAGTGGAGGGATTTCGGGCGTGCCTTGGAGACAGATGTCTTCCGGTAGGTAAACCTCTCTGGTCCCTCAAGTAACTTCTTCTCAAGAGGGATGTAGGTTGGTCAGCTGTGCCCGAGTGACTCAGCTTTGGGTGCAGACATATTCACAGGTGTGGTGCCCATGTTAGTTCTAACATTCCTGCCTCCCAAGTGCTGGGATTAAAGATGTGCACCACCACCACCTGGCAGTTCTACCAATTCTTAAATTTTGACTCCTTGGCAAACTTCAGGCATTAAATTGTTCCTGTTTTAAAAACAGGGAGGCTGAGTCCAAAGCTGGAAGGAGACAGACTCTGTGTCAAGCACTCCAGATGAAGATCTAGGAAGGACTATGTCTTGTGCATTTTGTGATGGAGATGTAGGGAGGGCTATGTTTGGACACTCTGTAACTTAGAAGCCAGGGAGCTATTAACACGCTCCTTTGCTTTGTCTTCTTTCTGTGAAGTTTGATTGTTTGTTTGGTTTTTTGTTTTGTTTTGGTTTGGTTTTTGGTTTTTTCGAGACAGGGTTTCTCTGTGGCTTTGGAGCCTGTCCTGGAACTAGCTCTGTAGACCAGGCTGGTCTCGAACTCACATGGGATTAAAGGCGTGTGCCACCACCGCCCGGCTCTGTGAAGTTTGAAAAGACTTCCTGGGCTCCTCATCTCCGGGGGGACTGCCTGACACCCCATCTTTCCTCTCTGCCTCTGTACAGTGTCTTTGGGTCTTTGTCCTATGGTCTCTGGAGCCATTTGCGCCCCCAGTCTATGCTGGCTTCCCACCCAGCAACATCTGCTCCAGAGGTTTAATCTAGAACTTGAAAAGCTCCCTCACACACTCTCCCGCCTGGCACCACTCTCGGCCCGGCAGCAAAGGGCAGCAATGTTTCTGTGGCTTTTCCAGCAGTGACTTTGTATGGCCTACCAAGCAGCTTTGATCTCCATGCTGTCGGGGAGGGATAAGAATGAAGAAAGAGGCACAAAGTTAAAAGGGAGGCTTGCACGCACTTGCTCTGGCTCCAGCCAGCCTTTCTACCCAGCACCTGCTGGCTCTCCACAGCCCAAGGAGGCAACAGGTGTGATGTACACATTTAACCTTCAACTTTGATACTGACCCCCAGGCAGAATTCCTCATCAGTTCTAAGCAATATACTGTGGAATTCGGAGTTCAAGAGGGTGTCTCTAGAATGTATTTGATGTCTTTTGGAGTTAGGGAGTGTCTAGGAATTTATCTTTCCACCTAGTTTATGGAGCATTTAAATATTTTGGGATCAGATGAACAAAAATGCAATTTCTGCTCATGTTGTTGGTGGGTTATTCTATTGTACGACTCCATGATATACCTATGGCACAAGGCTTTTGTGGCAAACCATGGCATGGATACTCACAACCAAGTGATTTGACAAGGGATGTGGCTCCATGGTAGACCACTTGCCTAGTGTACGCAAGATTATAGGCTAATCCTAAGTACCAAAACAAAACCACAAAAGTAACTTGAGGGCCACCAACATAGATAAAGATACTTGCCACCAAAACCAGGGACCTGCGTTCAATCCCCAGAACCTACATGGAACTGAATTTTACAAGTTGTCCTCTGACTTCTATAGAGCATGCATGTGCATGTATGCACACACGTGTGCACATTCACGCGCGCGCACACACACACACACACACACACACACACACAGAGCTATATATCTGGTCCTAAACCCACGCTGTGTCTAACTCCACAGCTTTGGTGGAGGAGGGCATCATGGGAGTTTCTCCTTTGTCCTCAGTGTTGGGGAGAATGCCCATGGCTGCTTTCCTGCTTGCCTCTCAAATGCTGAGGCACAGGTGGGGGAAGCTCTAAGGAAAGGAGGGTAGAGAAGTGGGGCAGAGTTATTAGCAAGTATTTGCTTCACAAACCTTTACTGAGTATGTCAAGCATAGGAGCTGGGGACAAAAGACATAAAACACAGGTCCTCCCCTCAGAAAGGTCTCTTTCCAGGGCTTGAACTGGGTAAGAAAAATAGCTACTGTTAAACTAACATGGTGTGTAGCGTGTGTGTGTGTCATGCAATACACACTTTAATTTCTCTATAATAAAGTATTAAGTTTATAATCTCAGTAATTCAGGTGACTGCAGCAGGAGAATTATGTTTCCAGACCAGCCTGGGTTACGTAGAAAGTTCCAGGACAAATTGGGTTAGATAGTAAGACTCTGTCAAGAAAAAAAAAAGAAAAGAAAGAAAAGAAAAGAAAGAAAGGAAGGAAGGAAGGAAGGAAGGAAGGAAGGAAGGAAGGAAGGAAGGAAGAAAGAAATAGTGGTGCACGCCTTTAATCCCAGCACTCGGGAGGCAGAGGCAGTAAATCTCTGTGAGTTCAAGGCCATCCTGACCTACAAGAGCTAGTTCCAGGACAGGCTCCGAAGCCACAGAGGAACCCTGTCTCACAGTGGAGAAACACTGAAAAAAAATCAAGGCAGGCGTAGTGGTGCATGCCTTTAATTCCAGCAGAGGCAGGAGGATCTCTGTAAGTTTGAGGCCAGCCTGGTCTACAGAGCAAGTTCCAGGACAACCAGAGCTGTTACACAGAGAAGCCCTGTCTCAAAAAATAAAATAAAAAAGTAAAACAAAAAGCGAAGGAAAGGAAGGAAGAAGGAAGTGAGGGAGGAAAAGAAGGAAGGCTAAGACATTAAATTTTATATACTGCCACTCACCCAAATACTATGCATTGTGCAGAGGTGCCTAACCCAAATTGAAGACTTGGTCATCGAGAACCTCCCTGGGATGACATTTGAGGTGAATTGTAAATCAGTTCCATGGTAAGGATGGGTATTGTCATCCAGCCCCCTTATCAAACTGACCTTTGGGTAAGAGCCACACTCATTGCTTGAGCTGGTCTGGTGTCAGGACCTCACTATGCGCTGATGAGAAGAGGAGTGGCGCCACCTGGAGGCAGGCGCTCACATTGAGGTCCCAGTCATTAACCCAGGGGCCATTCAACTCTGTCCAGGAACCCAGCAGCAGAGAAAACCTCTCATTTCCAGCAGCAACTGGAAAAATAAAAGAAAACGTCCCCCAAAGGGAGCGGAGGAATTGAGATACCAATTAGAGACATGGTTTGCAAGTCCAAAGAAAACCCACCAAAAGAAAGTTTGGGAAGTTTGGATTTGCTCATCTTTTCGTTCCAGTTTAGTTAACAGTAATAAACCACCTTTCATTATTCTGCCAGACACACGGATATGCTGTGTTATGTGCTGAACATATTTAATCCCATTTAATTCTCAGTAACAGCCTTGTGAGATGTATTATAGCCCCTCCCCCTTTTGGAAAGACAGCCAATCAAGTGCGGGGGAGATGGCTCAGTGGTTGCTCTTCAGAAGGACCGGGGTTCAATCCCCAGCATCCACACAGCAATTCACAGTCATGTGTAACTCCAGCCCCAGCGGTCCCCAGCCACTATTTTCTGACCTACTTGAGTACCAGGCATAGAAGTGGCGCACAGACATACATGCAGGCAAAACGCCCGTACACATAGCAGCACAAAGCTATAAACTCAAAGGGCAAGCAGAGTTTATTGACAAAATAAAGAAAATGGTTCCTTATTACAGCCATTCTATAGTGGTCAAATGGCTGTTCAGAGAGGCTAAGTAATTTCTTCAAGGCCACAGAGTCAAGATACAGACAAACCGGGATTTGAACTCTGGTTATAGACTCTGAAGCACGTGAGCTTATCCTTAAGCAACTTGATGGATACGGCCAACCAACACATTCAAAGTGGTACTCATCGACCTTGCCTTTCCTCCTCCTCCTTTTCTAATCTGAGTAAATAACACTATCTCCCCTCCACTCTCAGTTGGTGGCCCATCCCAGAAACCTAGGGGCTTTAACTCCACACAGGATCACTCACCAATTGTGTGTATTGTCTCTCATATAGTGCTGGAGATTGGACCCAGAGCCTCATCCACAGAGGCAAGTTCTCTACCACGGAGAGCTACATTCTCAACCCTCTCACGTAGACTCTAGATATCTTCCTCTGCTCTCTGTCCCCACTGTTGCAGCCTCAGCTCAGGCCTGTCCAATGCTTTCCCGATTAGATGCCCACCCAGGCGTCCCTATCCTTCTCAGCACAGTGTGGTTGATTTATAATAGATTCTCCCATTGTAGTCTCCATGATGAGAGGCTATGCCACTGCTGTCCCAGTGCCTGGCACCCAGGAGGCACTCAATATCTGAGTGGCTGAAGGTAGCAGAAGTCATTGTTTCCATTTTACCAATGTCCTGTTGAGTTGTAGCCCCTCAATATTCATATCTATCGGATCCCTAGATGCTGGCGCCTTCCCTTGTGACTAAAATCAGAGTCCTTAAACAAACAAACAAAAAAACCAAAAAAACCTCTATGAGTTAAAAGGAATTGTCGGGGTAGCTCTGACTCCTACATGGCTGGTGTTCTGATAAGTGAGGTAAGTGAGGAGGCTAGGGACTGGAGAGACAATAATTAAGTCTGTAAATACCTTGGCAAGCATTAAGGACCCTAGTTTGATCCCAGAAATCATATTTAGCATGGTGATGCCCACCTTTTTAGCACAGAGCTAAGGAAGTGGAAACAAGGAGCCCTGGGGCTTGCTATCCAATCAGCATGGCCTTCTTGACAAGTTCTGAGCCAGAAAGAGAGTGAATGGCAGACAGCACTTGAGGAAAGACACACTGCATGTCCTTGAACTACACACACACACACACACACACACACACACACACACACACACACACACACACATCTATGTAAGTATATCCATTCCACACTTACACAAAAAGAAGAGGCCAGAACTCAGAAATACAGACAGGGCCCCCGTGTGGACACAGTGAGAATTCAGGGGGCAGGGGAAGCAAAAACACTGACATTCTTAGGTAGCTCTAGCAAACGAACACTATCAAGAAAGTATCAGGCTGTCGAGGCACTGATCGGGTACAACTAATTAGCAATGCGTCTTTATAGTCTTTAGTCAATTCTGCTTTATAGCCACATTTATTTGCAGCTCTTGTAACTGACTTATCAGCTTATTCAAAGTCTGGGACTTGCTACTCTTCCTGACACGCAGGGCAAGAGCCCTGTCTTCTCCTTCTCTACGCTCCCAGACTTCCAGGCTAAGCTTGGTGAGCTGTTTTGTGGTGCAGAAATGGAACCTGAGGCTTGTGCGTGTTAGGCAAACACTCTACACTAGCTCCCACTAGGTCCGATGGCTTGCAGTGGAAACCTTTCAGGGCATTTTTTATTGCTGTTGTGTGACTGATTGAAACATTTGGATGTGTGAAAGGGATCCTGAAGGCAAATGCCTGATCTCTAAGAGATGCATACAGAGGGGACAACTGTCTCCAGAAGCTTAGTATGACTTATCTCGGAGCGCGGTTCAGGATAACTGGTCTAAGGTATTATACTGGGCAATGGTGTACAATGTTTGAAGTTAGGACTCTGAAGGCGTAAGTCACAAACAATCCCACACCAGTTTGGAATTGTGATTAATAGAATGGTTATTTATTTAAGGGGGGAAAACTTACAGATCACAGTCCCAGACAACAGCCCTCTGTGCAATCAGGAAGGGAGCCTAGTTGCCGGAAGCGGAGCCGCTGGAAGCCAGAGGGCAGTTGCTGCTTTTTTAGAGAGAGAGAGACAGAGACAGAGACAGAGACTAGAAACAAGCACCGCTTCTGAGCAACACTCACTCCTATGTGGACTCATGTGCCACCAATAAAATGTCCAAAGGGGATCACCCCAACTCATGATCACCCTTAGGAAGGAGGTTCCATCCTCAGTATCCTATAAGATGGCTCTGGTTAGAATCGCAGTAGAGAAAAACACCACTGGGTTGATCGTAATGGTCCCTCTAGGCCTCCTTGATGACAGCTCCATTATGTGGGTATTTTTTAAAAAACTGTATGTGTGTTTGATTTGTGTGTGGATTATGTAAGCAGGTGTGTGCATGCCATGCACACATATGGTGCTGGTCTTGTTTGAGACAGAGCTTCTTGCTGTTCGCTGTTGTGTTCCCATGCTAGCTGACTCAAAAACGTCTAGGGATTGTCTTGTCCATGTGTCCCATCTCACCATAGGGATGCTGTAATCACAGACACATGCTACTGTGCCCAGCTTTATGTGGGCTCGGAAGATAGGAACTCAGGTCCTTATGCTTACAGACAGATTCAGACAAAAAAAAAAAACCTCTCTAAATGGGTCACAGTGTGTTTAAAAAATGTACGTAGGCCTGAGAGAGAGAGAAGAGTATAGACAGTTATAAAAAGAAATAAAGAATTTTAAAAAGGAAAACAAAATATTTAAAGAGATAGTAGAAGTAATATAAAAGAAAAAAGGCACGTAAGGATGGAAAATACACAGGGAGTCTGGACAGCTGCTCAGAAAGAGGGACTGATAAAATGTGACAACATAAATATTTTTAAAATACCTTAGCTTTAAAACAGAAGTCAAAAAACACATCTGTAAAATGAGACTTGAAGCAGTTTTGCTTTCGTTTCCACAGGAAACAAGAGGCTATGGATGCGTTCCAGGTTAAGATGGACCAGCTTTGATCGAGGGAGAGCTCCTGAACCTTGACAGGTGATAGCTATCAACAAACATTACCACTGGTCTTCCTAGGACTTGGTCAGTATCTCAAAATTTTACCAGGGACCCTAACTTCGTCCACAGACAGTAGGAAGCAGTTTGGAGAAAATGACATCCATATTTCTAAGAGTTTTTTTTTGGGGGGGTATGGATGGTCTTTGGTGATTTGGTAGGTTATGGATGCTTGTTAAATTTAGGGGAATATAGGACTATAGGATAAAAAGACAACTATCAATCTCAGATATTTTGCATTGACATGGATTTTGCTATAGTGATACAAATTTAAAGCTAATTTTGTTACACTGTATATATGTTTCTATTCTTGTTTAAGGGATTTTTGTAAATTGATACAAACTTAAGGTCAGTTTTGTTATACTGTATGTATATTTCTACTATTATTTAGGGTATTATGTCTAGATAGTTCATTTAAAAATGTAATGTACAGTTAAGAAATATGCAGAGATATATTTCAGATGTATAAGTAATCTTCAAACATTTTAAAAACTGACAGAATATGGCATTTAAAATGTTTTAAGAACTTAGACTTTTGCCGGCGATGGTGGCTCACGCTTTTAATCCCAGCACTCGGGAGGCAGAGGCAGGCGGATCTCTGTGAGTTCGAGACCAGCCTGGTCTACAAGAGCTAGTTCCA
>NC_022009.1:18597127-18599715 GCF_000317375.1 Microtus ochrogaster | reverse complement strand
TTCCTTAGTGATCAGGGAAATGCAAATCAAGACAACTTTAAGATACCATCTTACACCTGTCAGAATGGCTAAAATAAAAACACCAATGATAGCCTTTGCTGGAGAGGTTGTGGAGAAAGGGGTACACTCATCCATTGCTTGTGGGAATGCAAACTTGTGGAACCACTTTGGAAAGCAGTGTGGCGGTTTCTCAGGAAATTCGGGATTAACCTACCTCTGGACCCAGCAATATTTCTGTCATTTCTAGACTTTTGAACGTTACTTACAATGCACTCCCTGTTTACTTAGGTAATATTATATCCTTCTTGGGGCTTCAATGGAGTTGAAGACTACATAGTTATAGCTTTCTTAGTTATGACAAAAGACAAATTAGATATGAGATTTTAGACTCACAAAGATAGAATAGATAGAATATTTTCTTTAATTTTTACCAAATACACATAGATTAAATGTTGTAACTGTAGTTCTTGCTTGATGCCTGTTTTGTTATATGTAATTTTACAATGTTAAAGTTTAAACCTTTCTTTTTAATTATGCAGAAAAGAGAAGATGATATGAGATGCCTCTCTGTATGCTGTGAATATGTTTTATTACCATTGTTTAATAAAGAAGCTGCTTTGACCAATAGCCAGGTAGAATATAGCTAGGCAGGAAATTCAAGCAAAGAGACAGGGAAAAAGAAGGTGGAGTCAATGATTCCAGCAGCCATGGGAGAAGCAAGACATGGGGTAACAAGCCATGAGCCTCGTGGTAAAATATAGAATAACAGAAATGGGTTAATTTAAGTTGTAAGAGCTAGTTAATAATAAGTCTGAGTTAAGAAGCCAAACAGTTTGTAATTACTATTAAACCTCAGAGTCATTTCTGTGTGATTACTCGGGACTGGGAGGCCAGGAAACAAAGTGCAGTCATCAATTTATGGGTTCCTGCTCCCCTACAGGACAAGAGCTTTACCTGCTCCAGACGTTTAATGCCACAGATTGACTGAAGCAGCTTAGTAGCTCAAAATATTTTGATGCAGCCGGTTTCACAACACATAACAAGCAGTGTAGCATCACTCAGACCCCATTCCTTCTCAATGATGCACCCGGCAGGAAGGATACATTCCTAAACAGCTATGACCCAAACAGACAGGGCTCTGCCTGCTGCAGGGCTGCTGAAATCTTTGCATTGCTGTACCAAGCTGAAACAGTGATGGTCTTTGAGGGGCCTTTTCCTACTGGTGACCCTTTCCCTTCCTAAGTTCTGTATTGTCTAATTTCCTATTTTGATTAGCACATATTACTTTTTAAAATTTACTTATTTTTATTTTATGTGCATTGATGTTCCTGTACGTCTGTCTGTGTGAGGATGTCAGATCCTGCAGTTACGGACAGTTGTGAGCTGCCATGTGTGTCCTGGGAATTGAACCCAGGTCCTCTGGAAGAGCAGTCAATGCTCTTAACTGCTGAGCCATCTCTCCAGCCACAGAACATATTACTTATTAAAGCAGAAAATAAAACCTATATTTTTGTCAAATATTACATTTACCCACTGGTTTACATTTGAGATTTCTTCTTAATTCCTTAAGAATTAAGATGGTGATATTTTAATTATATTGGTCTGGATCCACTTGGGAAACAAAAAGCCACAGTAATTTAAGCAGAGGAAACTTAAAGAGGAATTAAACTAAGACAAGAGAATGAATGCACACACACAGAGGTCTAAAATCCTCAGCCTTGGGTGCTCAAGGGAGGACAGTGAAAGGAAGACCCTTCCTCAAGACCATGGCTCAGGCCTTCTTGGAGAAGGTGATGTTGCAGTCTTTAAGGCAGCAAATATATCTGCCTGATGCACATTGTTCCACAGTTGTTGCACAAGGAGGAAACGGTCTTCAAAACTGCAGGTGAATTGAGGCTGGAGAGTCAGGATACTAGAACAAGAATCGAGGCCTTGGGCAGGCAACGTCTACCTCAGGAGGGCAAAGGAAGGTGGTCCCTAAACCCAGGCATCACCAAGCGACTGTTCTGGGGGTTCAGTTGGAGGACAGTGCCACAGGAAGTTCCCACGCGTCTGTATCATTAGTCAGCTAGCAAGAATAGGAAAACGCCAGTGGCCAGGAAGAATCAGGAGCCCCATGCCTGCCCCGGTTCTTCCCTCCCCTGGTGAGCCTGCACGTGAGGCTCACTGCCAAGTGGGAAGGACTTAGTCTGTTTTTCCAGGACAGGTACAGCAGGGTAGACGTGGAGCTGTAAGTTGATGATTGACATAAGCAGTTGTCAGTCATTAGGACAGAGGTTGAGAAACAGTTCCACCAGGAACCTGATAATAAGCAGTTAGAGCTTTGTGAGTCATGAGGTCTCTGTCAAAACTACTGAGGTTGGCCTCTGCCATACGAAAGCTGTACAGACAATATGTAAACAAATACGTGTGGCTGGGCTCCAGTAAAACCTGATTTACAAAAACTGGCGACCAACTGAGCTAACTTCTGGCGTGGAACTTCAAAGGGAAGAAAAACAAAACCAAACCTCTTCTCCGGAAAGAGGAGTATATTGACGGTGTGTGTGTGTGTGTGTGTGTGTGTGTGTGTGTGTGTGTGTGTGTGTGTG
>NC_022009.1:18590417-18597027 GCF_000317375.1 Microtus ochrogaster | reverse complement strand
GGGTGCTTGAAGCCAAGACAGAAGAGGGAGGCCCAACAGGAGGAATTTAGGGGTTTTGTTCATTGGTTGCTTCTAAGATAGGGTCTTGCAGCCTCAAATCCTCAAGCCTCCTGCCTCAAACTCCTGAGTGCCGGGACGACGAACACACTTGACAGCGAAGGAAATTAAAATAAAGATAATATGTACATGTCATGGAGGATTTGTTTTGCTTTAGTCTAAATTAATGAGCTACTAGTAGCATTAAAAAGCCTAAGAAAGAACCCAATAAGTTATCTTTAAAGGCTGGTGCAAGGCAAAATAATCTGTACTTAAAAAGATGAGAGTCAAAAAAATAAAAAAAAGGTAAGAGTCAGAGGGTTTAAAAAACCTTGTCAGGGGACTAGAGAGATGGCTTAGGGTCAGAAGTTCTTACTGCTCTTCCAGAGAACTTGAGTTCAGTTCTGCTCCCCCCCCTCCCCCCCCCGCAGCATGGTGTGCGGCAGTTGGGGCACAACTGCCTGTAACTCAGTTTCAGGGGATCTGATGACCTCTTCTGGCCTCTGCAAACACACACACACACACGCCATAAATAAAAAGGATTTTAAAAATTGCCTGAAATAACACAGGCTGGTGGATTTGCACCTGACCTATCCACCTCTTAAGTCCACCTTCCCTCACCATTACGGTGTTACCACCATGGGCGTGTGGGTGTTGCTTTCTCTGTTGTGTGCCACAATGAAACTGGGTGTAACATCCTTGATCTTTGGCATGCAGGGAATCTCCCTGTGATGGCACCAGCCCTTCACCTCTGTGTAATCCCAGCACTTGGAAGGTAGAGTCGGGAGGATCTGTTGTTCTAGGGCATTTTCAGCAAATTTAAGGCTAATATATATAATGAATATATAATATGAATGTATATAATTATACATATTCATATACACACATCTTCCTATTGGTTTTACCATATCTACATGGTTTACCAAAATAATCAAAATAAATGGTGTTTACCACTGCTCATTCAAAAATGTTTGCTTGTATAGTGTTTCTAGCTCTGCAAGATAATTTAACGGGATTCTCTGCAGAGGAACTCCCAGACATGGATATGCTGACGTGTCCACCCCACTTATTACCGCCTGAATCGACATCTCTCCAGATCCACAGTTTAGTGTGGAAGTACACAGCATGGCATCCACTTCAGGATTAGACAGATCCTGATCCAAACCCCAGCCCCACCTCTTACTAACCTTGTGACCAATGACTTCTTTACTATCTCATGCTTCATGTCTTATAAAGACTTTCACAGATTTTACTGCACAGATGCTTGTTCACCAAGCATCCTTGAACAACAGAGAGAGCAGCTTCCCCCAGCTCAGAGGGTATAATTAAGACAATGTCTCCCTTGGGACAAAGCAAGACCATGTTTGCTATTAGCTACTGTTTTAGTTACTCTTCATATTGCTATGGCCAAATATCTGAAACAAGCAACTTAAGGGGGAAAATACTTATTTTGATTCATGGTTTGAAAAGGGGAACAGTCTATTATGATGGGAAGGCATAGTGACAGGTCACATCGTGTCCACAGTCAGGAAACAGAGATGTACGAATATAAGGCTCTGACTGCTGAGCTCACATTCCCTTCTCTGTCCCTTTCTGAGACAGCAGGGTCTTTACAATGCAGCACAGGTTAGCCTCTGAGGCAATGACCTTGAGTCTTCTGACTGCCCCCACTTCCTGAGTGCTGGGATTACAGTGTGCAGTCATGCAGGGTTTCATACGGTGTTGGAGCTCAAACCCAGCTCTTTGTGCATGTCAGACAAGCTCTCCACCAATAGAGCCACGCCCCCACCTCTCATTCCAGTCTTTCATTCAGTCCAGGCCCCCGATCATGGGATGGTGCTCCCACATTCACACGGGGTCTTCTCTCTCTGAAAATGCCCTTACAGACACACCTAGAGGTGTTTCTAAGTCCAATCAAGATGATAAAGACTAAACATTACAGCCCCCTTTAAAGGATTAGAGTGCCCCAAATGTAACATATGCCCATTTTGTGTTCAGTGTCTACTTGATCCCACTCTCTAATCAAGAAAAAGTGAACTTCATGTTCTTGCTGTACCCGACTAACAAAGTGCTTTGTTTCTGGCCCAGGAGTACCATGTCTTCTGCCAGCATCTATGCACCCTGGTTTCTAACTTGCTAGCTTGTAAGTCGGATAAAGGTCAAATCTTACAGCTCATGACATCATCACCTAAGAGTCAAAAAGATCAATACCTCCCACTTCCTCAGCCACCACTGCGCCTTGTCATCTGCTCCCAGTACAACACACTGGTTTATTTTTTTCGTTTGTTTTTTGCCAATGTTACCCAAGGCTGGTGTCTGTTAGTTTCTTTGGCTATTCCAGAATAAACCCATGTGGACCTCTGTAGCCCTTGGCATTCTTCTGAGTGCTCTGCCTACACAGCACACTCCCCTTCTACTCCTTACTGGTCTTATCGAAACATCTTTTTCCTCTGAAGTCCCATCAATGACGTCCTCTTATCAATGCATCTTTCCTCCCTGGGTGATCTCACTCATATTATTTTTTTAGGCTTTCTATTGCTGTGATAGAATACCATGACCAAAGCAACTTGGGGAGGAAAGACTTTATTTCTGCGTACAGTTCTTCATCACAGTTTCATCATCGAAGGAAGTCAGGGCAGGAACTCAAGGAAAGAACCTGAAGACAGGCACAGATACAGCAGCAGTGGGGGGGTGCTACTTACTGGCTTGCTCCCCAAGGCTTACTCAGCCTGCTTTCTTATACGCCCCAGGATCACCTGCCCAGAAAGGAAACCACCCAAATGTGGGCCCTCCCACATCAATCACTAATTAAGAAAATGCAACACAGTCTTGCGTACAGAGCAGTTGGGGGTACATTTTCTCAGTTTGAGGTCACCTCATCTTCAATGACTCCAGCTTGTGTCAAGTTTCTAAAACTAGCCAGCGCAGGAACCGTACATTGGTGATGACATATCCTCAATCTAGCTCCAGTATAGACCTCATATATGACTTACTCAGCTACCTATTGAGCAGCCTTCCTCTGACTTGAGGGGAGCAGTTGTCCAACACTGGTATCCCATACCAGGTGGTGCTCCCCCTAGATCCACTGTCTTTCCGTGACACACACACAGCATCTTACTATTCCAGGCAGTTGTCCTTCATCCTTTGCTTTCCTTATCTTCGAGTGTTATTTCTATTTACAGAACCCCGACTCCTCTTTTCCTGCCTTTGCTCCCTTTTTGGTTCCATTCCCTGTGTTGGGTAACTGCAGTGCCTCCCTAACTGGGCTTCCTTGGTCTTTTTGTTGTTGCTAGAGTTACGTTCTTAAAATATGAAATATATCTATGTCATTTCCCTACTCATGTTCCCCTTCTCGCAGCTTCCCTGCCAGAGTCTTCAACAGCCCAGTTCACCATACTCCCTGACGCTACATCCCACCCACACCACGCTCCTCTCCTGGGAGGATTCTAATCTGGAATCTCTTTGGCCACTACCATTCAAAATGGAAGCGGTGGGATGAGGTGTCAGCAAACAGCACTCATTAAATGGTACTAACTTGTTTTATCATATGAAGCCAGCAATTCAGAAGTTGCTTTCATTGGTCACTTATGTTCTGCCTGCCTCAAACCCATACGCGTGTTTTTGTTGTGTTTGTTTGGCTTTTTTAAAATTTAGGTGCCGGGCGGTGGTGGTGCACGCCTTTAATCCCAGCACTCGGGAGGCAGAGGCAGGTGAATCTCTGGGAGTTCGAGGCCAGCCTGGTCTACAAGAGCTAGTTCCAGGACAGGCACCAAAGCTACAGAGAAACCCTGTCTCGAAAAACCAAAAAAAAAAAAAACAACAATAAAATTTAGGTTAGGTTAGCATACAAAGTAATAGTACCTTCATACGTATGTGTCATTATACTTTGCTCTCATTTGTTCTCCCATCTTTGTTTTCCTTAAATAATAAAATCACAGTTTGGATCAGGTGTCCTATTTCTGACCAATTACTTGATGTCTAGTTGGTTTGCTTCTCAGGATCCCTTTGAGAAATATTCCATTCCACCCATTTTATTCCAGCCACCTAAGGAGCCCAAGGATTAGGTTTCTCGTGATATTGCTATAGCCACACCTCCCTGTATATGTGCATTATGCATACATAAATATGTGTAGTTACTGTGTTTTAATTGTTTTGTAGTCCTCTAAGCAAACAAATGAACACCCTCAAGTGGCCACCAGGAGGCGCCAGAGGCAGAGAAAGACCTGCGGTACCTTGGCGGTAGAGGTGGAGATGGATGCAGCGGCGAGGAAACCCAGCTTCCTTTTTTAAGAATCAGTGTGAGCAAGGGAGCAGAGCCACGTTATTTTGGGGAGACTTTGTCGCACTCCCCCCCTCCCCGGGGTAGGTAGCATCTGGGAAGTGTGCGCCCTGTTCGTAATCCCCCATGGAGAGACGCTGGCTGCTGCAGCCGGCAGTAACCCGACCCCGCCGGCGCAGGGACTGAAGAGGCACCGGGGAAGGCAGCGAGAGGTGAACAAAAGCCCTCGGCGTGGGGGCCGGAGCCCGGACCTGGGGTAAGTGAGCCCTCCCGGAGACCTAGCAACTCCCGGCATGGAGCGGCAGGGTTTGCAGAGCTACGAGCCCACTTCCCTGAGATGCGGTGAAGGAACTGGTGGGTGTCTGGGGCTGGTGTCTGAGTCCACCATACTGGGGTTGATGGTACCCTGAGCTGCACATTCATTCAGCCGTGGAGATCGGGCGCATCTGGTCGGATGCAGGTGCCTTGTGCATCCCAGGCAAACATCTGGTGGGGGCTGGAAGAAGAAGCAGGCACAGCTCTCAGCAAGCCCTGCCGGGGATGCAGGAGAAAGAATCCATCACTTCACTCAGAAAGGAGCCTTTGGAGACTTCTCTCAGCTCTTCCATCTCCCAGGGGCCCTGCGCCCCGGGGCCTTTTGGTAGTGGGAAATCAACCATAAACTAGGCAACTGGGCCCTCACAGCAATGCACTTTGACATGAACAGGCCCCTTCCCCTTTTGTGTGCCTGCAAAGCTGCATCCCAGCAGCCCGCCTAAGCTACAAACAAATAGCTAATCCTCCCGGGAATCCTCCAGTGCCTCCCTTTCTGGCTGCTGCCCTGCGCCTCAGTCTTAGCAGGAAGGGGATGCATCTAGCGGGCCTCACATCAATGTAGTCTCCCCACAGGCCCTGCGTTCTAAGACCGAGGAACACTGAGGCTGCTGATTGAGTCCCAGCGTCCCCTACCCCCACCCCCAACTGCTTAGCCCGGGTTTTCAGGACATCGGTTTTAGGATTTACGTTCCATCAGGCCCCTGTGCCTAGTCTGAAATCGGATTAACTTGGGATGGGTAAATATTGGTTGAGGAGGGAGAAACAGCTCACAGATGCATTCCTCTATGTCCCCCTCCCCCTCATCTCAGGGACTCCAACAAAGGACGAGACTCAGCTATGGTGGACCCGGTGCCAGAAGAGGAGAAAGAGGGAGAGGAGCCTGGTGGCTCAGAAGGGGATGGGGCCACAGCGTCCGTGCCCCCAGATGCCCAGGGAGTTGCCCAACAGCCTGCTGCCTCCTCAGCCTCAGCCGCAGCGCCCCGCAAGGCCGAGGTCCCCTGCGGGGCAGAAGGTGGGCGTCGGGAGCAGTCCCCGCTGCTGCACCTCGATCTCTTCAACTTCGCCTGCCCCGAGGCCGAGGGCAGCCGCTATGTCCTGACCAGCCCCCGCTCGCTGGAAGCATGTGCCCGCTGTGCGGTCAAGCCAGTGGAGCTGCTGCCCCGGGCCCTGGCGGACCTGGTGCGCGAGGCCCCAGGCCGCTCCATGCGCGTGGCCACGGGCCTGTACGAGGCCTACGAGGCCGAGCGGCTCGCCAAGCTGCAGCAGTGCCGTGCTGAGCGCGAGCGCATCATGCGCGAGGAGAAGCGGCGCCTGTTCACACCCAAGGGCCAGGCTGCAGCCCAGGCCCCGGCCTCGGCCTCGGCGCTGAGCGCGGGCAGCAGCAGCAGCTGCAGCAGCGGCAGCAGCCTCCCGGCCTCGCCCGCATCGCGGGTAACTCGAAGGACTTCACCCAGTCCCCCAGCCAGGACTCGACCTCCACCAGCCACTGCTCGGACAGGTAGGAAGAGCCACTCGCTGGACTCACTGTCCCGCCGGCGGGACGGTGCCCTCAGCTCCGAATCCGGCGCCTCGTCCTCGGGGTCTTACAGCGGGGAAAGCCTGCGGGAGCTTCGCTGGCCACCTCGAGCTTCCGCCAGGCACAGCTACCCTGCGGGGTCCGCGTCGTCTGCACCCAACCCCCTGGGCCGCCCTTCGGCTCTCGATCTGGCGCCACTCACAGCCCGCAGCTTCAGCCTCGGCGACCTGAGCCACTCGCCGCAGACCGCTCAGCACGTGGAGCGCATCGTGCGCCAAGTGCGCGCAGAGCGAGGCCTGCGCGGGGTCCCCGAGCGCGACCGCAAGATCGCCGCCCTCATGCTGGCCCGACACCAGGAGGAGCGCCTGCTGCTGGAGCAGCGCGCCGCCGCCCACGGCCAGTGGGAGCAACAGCGCGTGCGCGCCGAGCAGCGGCGGGAGCGCGAGGAGCGCGAGAAGCAGCGC
>NC_022009.1:18578098-18590216 GCF_000317375.1 Microtus ochrogaster | reverse complement strand
GAGCGGCGGCGGGAGCTGGCGGAGCGCCAGGGCCTGCTGCGGCGGGAGAGGGCGGAGCGCGCGGCACGCGACGACCGGCAGCGCAAGCTGCAGCAGGAGCAGAATCTGAAGCAGCGCGAGGAGGGCCTGCAGGAAGGGCGGGAGCGCGCCGAGCTGGCCCGCCGGGAGCGCGCCCAACGGGCGGCGCGGGCCAAGCAGCGCCAGGAGGGGCAGCTGCGGCGGGAGAAGCGGGAGCTGAGCCGGGCCGAGCGGGCCCGCCACGAGGCGCTGCTTCGAGGCCGGGTCCGGCAGCAGCACGAGGAGCGGGAAGGCCTGCGGAGCTCCCTGGAGGCCAGCTTGGGCCGCGCGCAGGAGAACTACGAGCAGCTGCAGGAGCAGCGCGCCCGGGAGCTTCGGGAGCGAGCCCGGAAGGAGGAGCTGCAGGGTCGGCGGGCTAAGGAGGCGGCCGAGCGCAAAGAGCGCGAGCATCAGGCGCACTTGGAGGCGCTGGCGCGGGCCGGCGAACGACGGCTGCAGCACGCTGCGCAGGTGGCCGAAGAGGCGGTGCAGCAGAAAGCCCGGCGCGTGGTTCAGACTCGCCTGGAGAAGGAGAGGACCCAGCGAGCCAACAAGGAGAAGGTGGAGCGCGACGAAGACTGCCGCCGCCGGGAGCTGCTGCAGGCCATCGGGCGCAAGCTGGAGCGCAGCGAGCAGCTGTCTCGGGAGAGGCGAAGCGCGCTGGAGAGCGCTCGCTCCACAGCCCGGGCCTCCTTCCACGTGCGGGAGAAGGTGCGGGAGGAGACCAACACGCGCTCATTTGACCGCATGGTGAGAGAGGCCCAGCTACATGCCAGCCTGGACCGTAAATGACAGCTGCCTTGTGTGCAGGCCATACTGCTTTATAGAGCCAGGCGGGGCCTCCCTTAGCCTCTTGGACCAAACTCTAGGCATCTCCAGTCCGGGGGCCATACCATGAACTCCCCAGACTAATGAACCATGAGACAATGAGAAGCCAGACGTGGTACTTTTCCGTCTGCCACCGTTGCTTTACAGACTTACATCGTTTGGAAATGACATGGCACAATTTACCCACATCCACCTGTGTCTTTGGGTTGGAATAGAAAATAGCTGGGGAGGGAGAGGGTCCCCCTAGGAGAGAGCACAGAGGTGAATGTTGGGTTCTCTGCCACAGGTGTCAGTTTCTTGGACATCTTTCTGACATTTGTGTCTAAGATGACTTTCACTTACAGCAGCTGAGGAGATATAGCCCAGACTCACCTCTCTCTTCCAAAATACAAGTTGCACAGAACTTAAAGTCTCCCAAGAAAGCACAGCTCTTCGAAGATGTTAGTTCATGCACAAATGATCACAAAAGCTATGGTTTTGAGCACTGGACTGTTAATGGGACACCTGAACAAATTCTCCTGCTCCCATAATCTTTTTCAGTTGAGTCCCTAGGCTTTCTAGTTAGACAATCATCTGCAGATAATAATCATTTATTCTCCCACGTGGCATGGGAAATGGGTCAGATTGGTGATGCTGTTTGGCTTTCATGGAAGCCCTCCATCCCCTCACCTCCCCGGAGGCGGTGGTTTCCTTAGGCAGCAGTGGTCCACCCCGTGAGGCTTCCGTGGATGGTGATGTAGTTCAGTGGAGGCAGTGTCTGATGGCCACGTCCCTGTGTGGGGCCAGCTCCTGCAGACAGAAGCTATTGCCTTACGAAGCAGAGCTACCTTCTGTGCCTGCCCAGGCCACTCTTGCCTAAAGCTCCAGCCTTGAATTAAGTCCCAAGGGTGAAACCCTGAGGAATCTGGAGTGCGTAGGATTCCCTCTGTGAAATAGTTCAGTGCCCGGAGGACAATTTAGCATCCTTGGCTGCGTGGCTGTGGCGACTGAAGGGCTAGAATTGCCTCTGCGTTGCGTTGTGCTGGCGTTGGCAGGGTATCACTCTTCCCTAGGAAAGTAAGAGTCTTCCCTCTTTAAATTCCTGGTACTCTCTCATTTATACCTGAAGTATTTAATCAGTCTCTTGGTGCCTCACCTTTCCCATCTGCCAGATGGGGCCCTCAGAACTCTTCTGGTACCTCAAGGTCTCCTGGATCCAAAGCACCACTACAGTGTTGTTCGTTGGTCTCCGTTGTGCCTTTCTTGACCTGGAGTTGGGAGGCAGGAGGACTGCTTTGAGCCTAGTTTGTTTCTGGTAATATGGGTTCCTGGCATTAGACAGGGTAGTTCATCACAGAGAGATGATCATCTAGTGTGTGAGGTGTGTGTGTGTGTGTGTGGTGTGCACGTGTGTGGCGGAGGTACTTGCAATGCCAAGCCACTTCCTGGTCAGAAGGTTGTTATCACTAGGCAATTTTAACCCATACAGTGCTCCTTCCACGAAGCTGAAACTGACCCCACTCTTACCCGCCTCTCCGTTGCGTCTTCACCAGGGAAAGTGAAAAGTCAACCAACCCTTTTTGCATTAATCAAGGTCAGGAAGTAAAAAAAAAAGTACCAAAAAGACAGGAATCAGGGTAGAGATGTCCTGCGTTAGATGTGTTTTGTGTGTGTTCTGCTGGCAGAGTCATCCCTAAAGTGACAGGTTATTGCCCACACCCCTCATCGGCCCTACCCCATCACATGCTAAGAGTAGTCTTGTGTCGCAGACAGCCATGCTTAGGTGTCACGTGTGAGATAATGTGAAACCCGGAAAGGAGCTATGTACCAAGGTTTGTTTCTTGAATGGGTGGTTTTCCCCTTACATTCCCTTCTTGTCGGGGAGCTATAATAACTGGTGTTATCTCTGAGACAGGAGCATTTACTAAAAAGTGAATGTGACTATGGACCTTTGATCTTGTGGTTCCTGAGTTGCTTCTGAAACCCTTGTAGTATGCACCAGCCTCAAAACGATTTTCCTCAAAGTGTGAGCGTTTGTTTGAGTCTGATGCTGTGAGCCAAGCACTGGGCGGCACATGGCGATCCAACCTGCTCTTCTACCCTGTTTGCTTCCCACCTTACTGTGTGACTTCGGGCAGATCACCTTTCTGGTGTAGAATGGGGATCGTGGTTCCTGACCTCTGGTTTGTGCAAACATGGGATGACAGTGGCAAGCGACTGCCATTTCCGTCCCTCTGGATCTGCAGGTGCAGTGGCTGCCCACAGGGTGACGTGACCAACTGTGGCTGGAGAATGTGACGGACCGTCATGATTCGGTGCAGAAGGAGACATTGTGAGGAGCACATTGCAGATACAGGGTCACACATGCAAAGGCCCAGGCCTGAATGTCACCAGATTAGACGCTGAGAGAATGACTGTGTAAAAATACAAACATTTTAGGTTTGTACCTAAAAGTCCATACAACCGAGTATAGTTAAAAAAAACAGAAATAACTCAAATCTGGTGCTAGTAAGAAATGGTTCTACGAGTTCCAGGCCATCTGCTAGAGTATGCTACTGAAGTCGGGCATGGTGGCTCTCGTCTATAGTCCGAGCCCTGAGGAAGCTGGAGTAAGGGGGTAACTAAATTGAGTCAGTGAGACACTGTCAAAACAAACCACACAAACAGAAATGGAAGGAGAACCACCTGCATGTTTTAAATGTTCATGGCTCTCTCTAAGGATGGTTAATGTCCAAAGTCTTTCATGGGCCCCTAATTTAAGTTTCCAGAGAAGTTTTATTTTACTCTGAAACGCAGCAAGAGGACATGGCGGGGAGAATTGTCCCAAAACAGCATTGTCACTGGTGTCCAGAGTTGAGCATGCTGAACATTTCTTGCCACCCGGGAGATCCCAACCTTGAAGTGGCCACAGCCTCATGTTTACTCCCTTGAAACATCTGAGTAAAGATGTTCAAAAGAGAGAAAATGTGAAGAATAACGAGTGGGAATGGGGAAGGATTGGAAAAGCTTTAATTCGGCCAAATATCAAGAAAACAAACCTAAACCATCTCAGAAGAAATCACTGGCGAGCCAGTCTGTTCTGCTGTGGCAGGAACCAGCGTCTACACCCATCTGGACAGGAAAATGAAAACTCCCTTTTGGAAGCATACAGACTGGGTTTTCAATGGCGCAAGTAAGCAGGATTTGCCAAAGGCTAAAGGTATGCAGGGTAGTGGAGCTAGAGGAATATCTTGGTCTGTTTTATGTTGCTCTAACAAAACACCCAAGGCTAAGATAAAAATAAGAGATTTGTTGCTGATAGTTCTGGGGGTGTAGAGCATGTTACCAGTATTTATTTGCCTTCTGATGAGGACTTCAGGGGGACAGCACATTTCAGAGGTACCTGGGTGTAGTGGGAACTGCGGGCTGCATTCCTGCCACCCAGCTCCCGGCCGCCTGGCTAGCTTATGCCCCAAAATAACAACACACAAACTGTATTCATATAAACACTGCTTGCCCCATTTCTATTAATGTGTGTAGCACCACGAGGTCCACTTACCAGGAAGATTCTAGCCTATGTCTACCCTGGGTCGGAGCTTCATCGCATCTGCCCTGGCAATGAGCTGCATGGCATCTGTCTGAGGCATCTTACCTCACCTCCTCTTCTTCCCAGCATTCGGTTCTGTTTACTCCACCCACCTATGTTCTAACCTATCAGGGCCAAACAGTTTCTTTATTAATTAACCAGTGACCTTCCTCCATCACCTGGGGAGAGTTTCACACATAAGACAGGAAGCAAGAGACCAAGGAAAAACCAGACACACTTTAAGGAATCCGGCCGCTCCCGCAAGACCCAGTCCATTCTGCAACACCAGCTTTCATTCCTCCTGAGGGTGGAATCCTTAATGTAATACCTTCCATTAGGCTCCAGCTCTTCAAGGTCCCACCATCTAAATACTATCACCATGGGAACCAAGGCCCCAGCACATGAGCTGTCTGAGGGCAAACTATATCCAAGGTACAGCAATGAGAAAGTAATCTGTAGTCTGCCTCTTAGTCTCCCTCCATCACACAGTCCATTGAGACAGATGTGATTCTACGTAAGGGGCTGCATCTTATTTACCACCGATTCTCCTTAGGACAAGTACATAAATACTGGATGGAGGGGAGGTGGGAGGTGTAGATGGAAGGACAGACAAATGGCGATCAGAGGCACTCTGCATAGAACGGATGTGTGTGCAGACCCGCAGTCATCGGTGAATATCCATTGAGCACCCACTACGTGACAAATACTACTCTTTGTGTTTGGAGATGGTTTCTTTGTGTAGCCCTGGATGTCCTGGAACTCGCTCAGTAGACCAGCCTGGTCTCAACTCGGGAATCCACTTGTCTTTGCCTCCTGAGTGCTGGGATTAAAGTCTATGCCAGCACAACCATCTCAAATACCAGTTTTGATGTTGTTAAAATTGAATCTCTCGGATTACTGACCTTAGGGGTATTTTGTGCAAAGTCATGAACATGTGTCTGCCTCCCCATTGCGTTTACCTACCTTCCCTCCTGAATATATACATTCTCAAGTAGACCTAATTGTCCCCCGAGATACTAACTTCAAGCCTCTTTGGACTCCTAGAGACAAGCCCTCTGCCAATCAACCATCATCTAGTCATTGCTGCTCCTCTTCCTTCACAAAAGGCTTGGTTAAGTGGGTCAAGTTTACAATGCTATGTGCTTTTAATTATAAGGCAGGGGAGAGAGAAAGAGAAAGACCAAGAATATCACCTTCCAGGGTGATATATGTCAGTTTAGAGAGGAGGCATAAATCATCGTTGTGGACCAAGAAAACCAAGACTCAGGCCATGCAGAGTCCCAGTTCACCAAATGGAGTGCCTGCCCTACTGTTCAGCTGTTCTTGCTAAGACAAGAAAGTTAACATTTTAAAACTATTTCCCACTTAAAAGTTCCCCCCCCCAAGCAATTTCCGGTTAAGTCTCAATTGATGAGAAAGTTAGCTAAACAAGAGTCTCCCATTCACTTAAATGAGCAGCATCTAGGTAACAGACATCAACCACAGGTTGCTATGGAGACTTGCCTTTCCCGCACTGTATAACTACAGCTCTATCTTAATGTCTTAGAGAAGCTTGCCAGAGCAGAAGGAAACAGGCGTTTTTAAATTGTGCTTTGCTTTTGAGAGAGTCTCTATGTAGCCCAGGCTAGTCTCGGTCTCACAATCCTCCTGACCAAGCCACTCAGTCTCAGGGTGCCAGGCAGGCATCATCATTATGTAGTAATGCTTGGCATCGTTTGGCACAGCTTGGAAAGAGGCTCTTAGGGACCCAGCAGCAGACACCTGTAGATTCTAGAACTGCTAAGTGTTTTATGTAGTGCCTGACTTTGCATGTCTGGGGTAGTGCCTAAGTATTGCAATTGGCCACATGCTTTGGTTACGTGTGTCTCTTCAGAAGGGCACCTCGTTGACTCAAAACATGGGGCTCTCTGGCATCCTCCCTAATGCACCTCCTCCTGCTTTGCCTGCTCCCCAGCAGTCTGCCCCTAGCCCTTCACAGCTACCTCTGTCCACAGTGCCTGGCTTCTGACAGGTCAGGGTTAGTCCAGGCTAGAGGCTGGTGGATGTCAAGGCATGGCATGTGGGATGTTTGCTTCTGAGGACCGCTGATAACACAACCATTTGCAAAGTTATTGCTCCCCAATTCATCATTGCAAAATCATGCCCCTCATGATGACAAGAGCCTTTACCCATTCATCATGCATAAGCATGTCCCTCATGAGCAGAAATGCCAGTCCCACGTGACTTTTAAATCATATGTCACTTTGAAGGGCTTATGCCTTTCTTCTCCACTGGCACAGTGCCGATACCCTGTTTTTGCATCTGACTCTTTCACAGTTCACGGAGCTGTCAGGAAGATGGTCCACGTCTACTACTGTCTTATAAAAACACGTGTGCACGCACACCCACCCTGCCAACCCCAGTGTTGGGGTTCTTAAGAGGGAAGGAACCTGCAGCCCTCATGTTCTCCCAGGGAGCGGTAGGCTATTCACAAGGGAAATCAAGCTAGTCTTTGGTGTGGGGGGTCTCTTCCTTTCACCTCCCTCCAGAGAGCTAAAGGGTTTCATCTGCAGACTGCTTCAGACGCTTGTCTGTTAAGTGTGGTGCCTTCATTTTTCAGGTCCTCTACTGAGCTTCAAGGATGACCAAAGCTTTTCAGGATGTACTATACCCCGCCTTTCTAGGGTGTTCCTTCACTTAGTGCGATTGATTGACTGGGAGATGGAATTTAGGTGTTCTGTTGACATCTGGGACCATCTGAGAATAAGAGAATGAGTGGTATTCACAGTGCCATGAAAACCCATTCCACACGATCACCACACTTTCAGAGCAAGGGATTTGTCAAAGGAGCAGGTACCTTGGGCTCCTTTAGACCAATCCAGCATTCTCCTGCCTGCCCCTCTGTTATACGTTAGATTGGAGACACTGATCCTACTTGGTAGGAAGTGGTTAAAATAGTTCATTTTTTGAAATCTCTGGAAACAGCATGCAGTTAGTGGGCAGTGTTGACTGGTCTTAGGGTGCGGTAAAGGAAGGAATTAGGGAGACTTAAGCTTACGCCTGGAACTGAGGGGTGGGTGGGTACAAGATTTAGGTGATCTCTCTTCTGGAGTTGTCTGTGTTAATCACTCTATGACAAGACCCTCAAATATCTCGAAAGAAGGGGGTCTTGGAATAATGGTTCCCCTGGGGCTGTGTGTTAGTCTCAGTTTGGGGGGGGAGGGTAGGAGCTGGTATGTTGTTTACTAAACTACCTTATTAGGCAGTAAAATTGAATTGACATGGGTGGTCATTTTGGAATTTGTGCTCTATGGATTATATTGATCCATGGAGACAGTAAACAGATGGATTGGCCTGTGCTGGCCCTGGCTGTGCACTGGCCATGAAGACAAAGAACGAAGCACCCTGCTGGGTGTGCTCCCATGTGTCACCTTTCTTCTGTCCTTGACTATCCTAGAGGGGAAGCCCCGGGGATCTTAGAGGTCCCCAGAGCCCTCAGCAAAAGTGAAAGTAGGCAGAGGGTGCCTCCCAGGAATAGCTGCTTGATTGAAAAGAACTCACAGGATGAACAAAATGCAGAGCAGATGGGAAAATTTGCTAAGTTTGGGATAGGATTACAAGAATGATAATAACTAATGCACTCAAAGCCCTTATGCCATGCAGGTGACATTTAGTATTTTTATCATTACCATTTTAATTTTATGCATGTGAATGTTTTTCTTGCATTTGCATCTGCATTCCAGGTGTGTGCCTGGTGCCCTGCTCCAAGAGGCCAGAAGAGGGCATAGGATTCCCCCATACTGGAGTTACAGATTTTTTTTTTTTTTCAAGACAGGGTTTCTCTGCGGCTTTGGAGCCTGTCCTGGAACTAGCTCTGTAGACCAGGCTGGTCTCGAACTCACAGAGATCTGCCTGTCTCTGCCTCCTGAGTGCTGGGATTTTTTTTAATATTTATTTACTTATTATGTATACAATAGTCTGTCTACATGTATGCCTGCAGTCCAGAAGAGGGCACCAGACCTCATTACAGATGGTTGTGAGCCACCATGTGGTTGCTGGGACTTGAACTCAGGACCTTTGGAAGAGCAGGCAATGCTCTTAACCACTGAGCCATCTCTCCAGCCCCTGAGTGCTGGGATTAAAGGCATGCGCCATCATCGCCCGGCCTACAGATGGTTTTGAGCTGCCATGTGGATGCTGAGCATCCAACCTCAGTCCTCTGGAAGAGCAGATAGTGCTCTTAACCACGAAGATATCTTCTTATCTTCACTAGTCACATTTTAAAGCACTTAATTCTCACAAGATGTCTTGGAGATAACAAGTACTTAATCCCATTCTAGAGGTGATAAAATTGAGTCACTAAGCAGTCTTTCCAAAGTCACCCCAAAAATGTGCAGAGCTGGTTTAGGCCCAGTTAGCCTGACTGGACAATGCACATATTTATGCAGTGTGTTTTGTTGCTTCCTACAATCAGTGGGAATAGTATTTTATAGGTTTATAAAGAGTGTCTCAACGACAGCTATTTGTAGCCCATCAGTAGATCTGTCTATGAGGCTCCTAAAATTTGGACTCCATGGGTCCTACTGACAATGAGGTGGAATAAAATTCACCACCCAGAGACAAGGGGCCAGTGTACTGATGCTAAATCTTACCACATCCGAGATAATGCACCTTCTATAGCAGAAAAACTCAAAGAGTGGTCCCTGGACCAGTAGACCAGCATCAGATATCAGGAGTAGGACCTTCGATCTGGGTGTTAGCTACCTCTCTGGATGATTCTGACATGCCCTCAAACTTGAAAGCCACTGCTGTGGACCTGTTTTTCCCAAAAGACTACTCACAAGTGGCATGTGTCTGCTTAAATTTAAGCTAACTAAATTTAAATAAAGCTAAATAAATTTAAATACAACTGAACATTCAGCTCCATGTTGGCAAGTGTTCAGCAGTCACATGTTGGAGTCACATGGCCATGATATGGGGGGGGCACAAATCTAGAACGTCACAGAAAGCTCCACTGAAGTGGTTCTCAACTCGTAGATCACAATAACTCCTGGGGGTTGAATAGCCCTTTCATGGGGGTCACCTAAGACCAGTGGAAAACATAGATATTTACATTACGATTCATAGCAATAGTAAAATTACAGTTGTGAAATGGCAATGAAAATAATTTTGTGGTCATGGGGTCACCACAACATGAGGAGCTGTATTAAAGGGCCGAAGGATTAGGAAGGTGTCTAGCTCAAGTAGCAGAAAAAAGTATACAGACCTTTCCCAGAGAAAGGCAGTCAGTTCTGTAACTTTGGGGTCATAATTTCCAGTGTGTACATCAGCTTGACATAGTACCAGACTTTAGAATGACTTAGAAGGCAATAAGCAATAGATTATACTCACAGAGCAAGAGAAAAATCTATTGCTAGTTTTATTTAACATTATTGTATAATTTTGATATGCTAAAAGGTGTCAACTGTCCCCAGAACTTTCAATGAGGTTCAACTGCTCCTGACCTGCAAAGCAACAGACAGGGAGGTGGCAGGTGCTTCAGCTGGGGTATCTGAAGCCCATGCAGTGATTCAGTGTGCAATAGCACACGGGGTGTCATATTGTTGGGACATCCAGAAGCTAACACAGACAGCCTTGTGGGACACTTAGGTGAGGATGCTGTTTGTACGATGTACACATTTTCACAGGCTTGTCTAGATACCACTTGGTTTGCTCCCACAGAAACCCATTTCCTTAGAGTTGGCAAACTTTTCTGCCGTCTGTCACAAGTTCCCAGGAGTTCCGTAGGAACTGAGGTAATCAGCAGGAGGCTGCCTGCCCAGAATGCCAAGTAGCAACACAGCAGGGCAGGCTCACATCCCTGCACCGCATCCAGCTTCCTTGGCATCAGCGCTGCCCTCCAAGAGCTCTTTCTCTCTCTCCATGGTGGTTTTTCTACAAATCCACTTGTTTCCAGGTGGCAGAAACATGCCCACCATGTTTCTAAACCTTCTCCATGGCAACTCAGCGTGAGCAGGCTGCCAGCTCAGAGCTGGCCAAGAGAGGCCCTGGGGGCAGATAATAGCAGAGGCCTAGGACATCTGGGAACGCTGAAATTCTGTACTGACAGCAAGGCAGTCTGGAGGATAACAGCGATGAATCCCAAACCCAGCGAAGTGGACACTGAACACAGCGAGAAAAGCTCGGGTGAGCGCGTATCTCCAGATGTCCATCACTGAGAAATCAGAAAACAAAGTGTGCAAGGCTACTGGCACGTCCTTTCTTCTGTAAAGCTATTTTGCAGTTGAAAGCAGGGGAGAAATGGACTGGACAGAAGGACCAGCAGTTAAGAGCAATTACTTCTCCTCCAGGAGAACTGAATCCCTCCAAATCCAGAAGAGATTCAGTTCCTAGCAGCCACATCAGGCAGTTCATAACTACCTGTAACTCCAGTTCCAGGGGAGCTAATACTCTCCTTTTGTTTCTCTGGGTACCGGGCATGCATGTGGTGCACACACATATTTACAGGCATTCATATAAAAACAAAAAGATGAGGGATTAGCAAAGGAGAGGTTTCTAAATAGTTTGCTAGTGGGCTTGAGATTAGAGGGTGTGTGTGTGTGTGTGTGTGTGTGTTTAAACCAGGGCTTCACACATGCTAAACAAGCCTTACCCATAACTCCGAATAAATTTTTAATAAATCCAAAGTGCTGTCCAGATGGTGTGTCTCAGATGCTCCCCCCATCCTCTGCACACCCTGCCGAAGCTGATCTCACAGTGGCTGCAGCTCCTCCTCTCACTCTCGCTCCACTCTTTAATAACAGCATGAATCCTTAGGACAGGATGTCATCCCAGCAGAGATGACTGTTTGACACCCAGCATCTGCAGAGAAGACAGCTAGTTGTTAAGATGCGGGGTGGTGAAGGGGGGGTCACCAAGAAAATTTATGAACTAGCTAGAATGCCAGAGGAGCCAGGTTGGGCTATGTCTGCAAGTTGGAAAAAGAGGTAGACACATAGGCAGACCTGTTCTGCTTCAAAAACATCACTGTTTGATGTGGCTTCTTCATGCCCAAGCCAGCAAGGGCAGAGATCCAGAGCTCATGCAGGGTATCAGCTGCTCTTTCTGGCTGCTCTCTGTGTCTTGCTAAGACCGCGCCTCTCCTCATCTTCACTCACATTTAAGTAGATTTGGGGTGGGTCTTCCAATCTCAAATGACCCAATCAAGAAAACAACTCAGCTGGCTGTGGTGGCACACACCTTTGATGCCAGGTCTTGGGAGGCAGAGGCAGGTGGATCTTTGTGAGTTAGTTCGGGCTAGCCTGTTTTACAGAGCGAGTTCCAGGACAGCCAGGACTACACAGGGAAACCCTTCACAGGTGTGTCTATTTGCTTGAGATTTAGTTGATTCCAGTTGTGGTCAAAGTGACCACCAAGAGCAGCCATGGCAATGTCTGTGGTAGAATCCTAAATCACATCATTTGCTACAAGTTAAGCTAAACTCAGGGAGCCTTGAGCTGTCTCCATTTTCCTGGGATTTCCAGACAGGACTAGGAACTCCCCCATCTCTGTGGTCCTCATTATGTTCCTCTTTGTTTCATTCCTGTCTGGACCCTTTCATATACATAAGTGTAGTAATTGGGGCGGCGGGGCCCCAGCACCCCAGCCGCACCCCGGCCGCCTCCGGCTAGCTTTACCCAAAATAATTACACGGACACTGTATTCTTTTAA
>NC_022009.1:18566333-18575483 GCF_000317375.1 Microtus ochrogaster | reverse complement strand
CCCAAGGTGCGCTTACCGGGAAGATTCTAGCCTACGTCCATCCTGGGTCGGAGCTTCATCGCGTGTGCCTCAGAGAGCAGAGCTCTCGCCTCTGCCCGCAGGAGTGGAACATCGCGTCTCTCTGAGGCGTCTGCCCCCTCGAGGAGAGCTGTCGAGTCTGACCTCACTTCCTCTTCCGCCCAGCATTCTGCTCCTCCCACTTACGTTCTAACCTATCAGGTCAAGCAGCTTCTTTATTAAATCAACCAATGACCTTCCTCCATCACATAAGGGTAGGGGAGTACTTTTTTGGAACCATTAAATGTGAGTGTAAAACATAGCCTTTCTCGAGTTTTTTTCCCAGTGCTGTGGGAGTCTGTCCTCTTACAGAACTGTGCAGTGGTTAAAATTGAGGAGTCAAACACCCCTGGCCTTAAAGTTAACTTGGGAAAATTATGTGATTTACCTTAGCCTTAACTTCCTCATCTGTAAAATGGGAACAATAATGCTATATATAATACCCAGATTATTGCGAGACCCAGATGAATAAAAGCACACAGGGAGAGCAACATATTGCATGGCTTGTAGGATGTGCTCAATCCTAGCCTTTGTCAATCTCATCATGACTCTTTGTTTTGTTGAGATAGGGTCTCACGATACACCCTGGGTGGCCTGAAACTCACTATGAAGCATGCTGGTCTTGGGTTTACAGAGAACCATTGTTCTAGGTCCAAACTATAATATTATGTTCCCTTGAATTCATGAGAAATTTGGTTGAAATAGTCACTCTCAGGTGGCATTATTGAGAGGTGCTGGTGTCCTAATAGTGTACGGGCATCAGGAATGAGTTCTCCCTCTCAGGGCTAGATTGGTTACCTCAGGGTGGGTTGTTATCAAGCAGGCCTGCCCGCTCACCCTTCCACTCCTGCCAGGATTTAAAGCAGCACGGGGCACTCTCACCACGTTCTTGGACTTCCCAACCTCCAGAAACACGAGCTAAGTAAACTTCTTTCCTACGTTAATTGCGCAGCCTCAGGCGTTTCGTTGTGGCCTCAGAAAATTGACTAAAACACTCGCCTGTGAGAGACTTCCTATCTCTCCTCATCCTGAATTCCACCAGGCAGAAAACCTGAGGTGACCATCAAGGGCAGGGTGGTAGAGAACAGGGTGCGAATAGACAGCTAAACCTGCATAATCACCCCACTACTACAGGGGGCTTCCGTGGTACCTAAGCTCTTACGCAGTGAGATAACAGCCTCGTCTGGAGGTCAGTCTAGGGTGTGGACCGTGCTGTACTTTGCATCTCCGCAGCAGAGCCTGCTGGACAGTGTAGACTGCTCTTTTGACCCTAGCAGCCATAATGAGATTCTCTGCGTGCGGAGAATGCCAAAGGAGGGTCTGGCGAAGACAAGGAAGCTGTAATTAAAAGCACAGCCACTGGCTGCTGCCAAGACCAATGCCCTGGAAAGTGTCTTCAATGAAAGGCTGGCAAGAGACCAAAGCCTGACTCTGAGATGTTACTGCTAAGACCTTGGGTCTCGGAGGATAGACTGCTCCTGCTGCAGTGACCAGGGAAACCTAACACGAACACCCACAGGTTTGAATAGACCCCACAGCTACGTATACTGGAAAGCAAATTATAGAATTCACAGCTTCTTCTGGTTAAGTCTGACATACACATCCTTCCTTCCCTTCCACCAAAGGACTCTGATTTTGCCTAGGTTTCAAATCTAGAGAGGGAAGAAAATTTCTGCTACATTTCACAAACCCCTACCTGACATCCTATTGCTGTGGAATGAACAAACATTTTTATTTTGAGCCCAGGTTAGCCTCAAACTTGATACACTGTAAAGGGTGACCTTGAATTTCTAATCCTCCAGCCTCTATCTTCCAAAGGCAGGGAATAGGGGCACGTACCGCCACGCCTGTTTTACTCAGAGCCGGATTGGACCAAGGGCTTTGTGTGTGCTAAGCAAGCGCTCTACCAGCTGAACTACACCCCTAGCCCAGGCCTCTCCATTTCTAGGCTCTTTTGTGAGCCGTCATACAAGGAAGAAAGGTCCAAATGCCTTGGGAAGAAGGAAGAGGAGCATGGGAAATGCTCTTCCACGTTTGCCTGTGATGAGCTTGTAAAATTGCTGGTCCCTTTAGGAAAGAACGAAGGCAGTTTGTAAGCATGTGGCACTTCCGCTGGTTTATTCTGCAACTATTAAGCCCCTATTGAGTCCTTGATCCTGAGAAAATGAGGGCAGATGGGATCCCAGTCCCCAACTCAAGGTGCTCCCGGCCTTATGGAATTTGCAGGCCAGTGGTGAAGTCTGTAGTGGTTTGAATGAAAACAGACCCCATAGACTCACAAGGACTAGCATTATTGGAGTAGCGTATTTGGAGTAGGTGTGGCTTTGTTGGAGGAAGTTTGTCACTGGGGGTGGGCTTTGAGATCTCAGATGCCTAATCCAGGTCCAGGGTCTCCCTCTCTTCCTGCTGCCTCTGGATCTGAATGTAAAACTCTTGATTACTTCTCCACATCTACCTGTGTGCCACCATGTCCTGCCACAATGACAATGGTCTAAACCTCTGACCTGTAAGTGTAAGTCATCCCCAATTAAATGTTTTTCTTTATAAGAGTTGTCATGGTCACAGTGTCTCTTCATAATCAAAGAAACCATAACTAAGAAAAAATGTGGGGTGTTGTGATGGCTGCATCCAGGACAGGGTGAACACACACAGGAAGCCCTGGTCAAGGAGGGGAGGATGCACAGGGAAGCATCACACAGGCTAAAGCCTGAGGGAAGAGTGAGAAAGAGGTGTGTCTCCTCTTGCTTGAGTCTACAGTAGCAGGTGCTCCAGGCTGGGTAAGAAACGCTGGCTGTTCAAGGCCCAGCTTCCTTTGCCGTCTTCCAGGGTATCTTTTAGCTCACCAACACCACCTGCACTTCCCAGGAGAAAAGACCATGTGCAGGACCAAGCATGTCTTCTTGAAGAAGTCTGACCAATCACCTTTGCTTACATCCTGCCGTCTGGAATCTTGTCATAGGCTACTCCGGGCTACAAGTGAGGAGGAGAAAGAGTGTGTATAACTGAGCAAGCAAGAGTCAAGGTACTTACCACAGTACTTGGTACCTAGCGCATCTTTCCCCAGGTCTGTTGTTCCGTCTGTCTCTTGCCATTTCACAGACATTTTCTCCCTCCTGTGGCCTTGGCTTCTAATTGTCTGCTAGCAACCATCTCCTCTTCAGGGAGACGACTCTGGCTCCCTGTGGCTCTTCTGAATGGTTCAGCCTTGGGAGTACAAGGCCCCATGGGTATCATGGTTTGATGAGGCCCAGCTGTCTTCCCATGTGTTATAACTGCTAATCCACAGACTTGGGAGTTCGGGAGGCCAAAGGTTCCGCCCATTCAAGGCCAAGTGGTGTGAATCAACCTGGCTTTTTTTTTCAGTGCTGCCCCTGTCTCAAAGCTGCGGGGCAACTGGGCCCCTGGACTGTGATGTCAGACAGCGTCACTTACCTCTGTGGGTGTCAGGGGCAGACATTATTCCTTTGTCTATACCCTCGCGGCTACAACCTTGAAGAAAAATCATTCTGAGGGACTGGAGAGATGGCTCAGAGGTTAAGAGCCTTGCCTGCTCTTCCAAAGGTCCTGAGTTTAATTCCCAGCAAACATATGCTGGCTCACAACCATCTGTAATGGGGTCTGGTGCTCTCTTCTGGCCTGCAGGCAGACATGCAGGAAGAACACTGTATAATAAATAAATAAATAAATAAATAAATAAATAAATAAATAAATAAATATTTGGCGGGCTGGAGAGATGGCTCAGAGGTTAAGAGTATTGCCTGCTCTTCTAAAGGTCCTGAGTTCAATTCCCAGCAACCACATGGTGGCTCACAACCATCTGGAATGGGGTCTGGTGCCCTCTTCTGGCCTTCAGGCATACACACAAGACAGAATATTGTATACATAATAAATAAATAATATTGAAAAAAATCATTCTGAAATTTGCAGTAAGTTGGGCCTATGAATAATTCAGCAGAGCTCCTGATGGGGAGGAAAGATTTGGTTTCTGCTCCCCCTGAACCAAGGGAAACAGTAGATTAGCAGCACACTGCAGAGCGGCGTCTGCTCAGATTGGAGATGGCGGGTGGAGGAAGGGAGGAGGAAGAGAAGATGGAGGTGGATGTGTAAGGAAAAGATGTGGGATGAAACACCTTCCATGGGTCTTAGGCGTTCCCAAGTTCTTTATCTCACGTGAGTGACCTGAGACCCGGAGGGGCGATCTGTGGTCCAGCGGAGGGAGCTGCTTGAGGGACAGGCCACTTTTCCTACCACCCAGGCAGCCACACTGGGTAAGAACCAAGTGCAAAGCCTGCCCACCAAGGGAAGCTTGATCTGAACAGAGGAACCCAGAGCCCACGTACAGAGCCTGCCTAAACAGCACAGGCCACAGGGCATCCTCCCATTTCTGCTCAGCCGTGTTTCAAGACTCCAAGAGGTTAAAGGGAAGATACGAAGACTTGGGTGGGAAGTTCAAGCCCCAGTTCTGCCTTTTGTGGGAGGAGGATCCTGGGTATGTCACCCTCCTGTGGGATGCATGAGATAAGGATGGGATACCAGGGTCCGACCAGAAACTCTGCCTTGTCCCATCCTGTCCCATGCCAAGGCAGGCAAAGGCAGCTCTTACTACTGAAGATCTTTCGGTCCTCGTGGACCAGGCTGCCCATTATAGGGGCATCTTGATTTAGGAGGGGACTAACCGGGCAGCTTAGTTTTCTTTTTGATGAATCATAAACCTATGTAAATTTCCCACTGTAAGGAAAAGTGATTCTAAGGAAAATATCTAAAACCACTGAAGGGCAGAAGGTCCAAGGAACTCACCTGCTCACTTGGAGGGATGGCCCAGGACTTACAGGAAGATCAGGATGCACACTGACTCCTCGCGCAGGCCTAGGGCATGTTTCCTTCTCCAGTCACTGGTTAACCCATTGTGACCTTGAGGGGTAGGAGATAACGGGGGTCAGGGGCTCAGTCTGAGTGGCATTTTGAGGCTATCTTGGAGCCACTACTCTGACCTCTGTTTCCTCCCCTGTCGAGTAAGAATGATAAAACAATGGTCCTGTTCCCTCGGGTGGTGAGGAACCAGGACTTTATGGGTTGAAAAGGTGTCGGCAACAGGGAAGAGCCCCACCACAGTGGCTCTATGCCCCCGCTTCCCCTGGGCATGCTGTATGGGACAGGGTCCATGACTGTGGGTGACTAAAATGTTATTGAGAATAAAACACTCGTGCAACAGCTGAGGGAACAATACAGATGGTGGAGACAGGTCCTGGCTACCTGTAGATAGTGTGTGCAAGTCCATTTGAACACCTGACGGTCAGGTGCTGTTGGTCTCTGTACTTTGGGCTGTAGTGTCTCCCAATCTGGTCCTTCACTTTGTGGTCCCTGAACCCCTAGAGGCACTGATATAGGGAGCCATGCTGGTCAGCCCCTAGTCTAGAAAAATAGTGCGCCCACCACATGCGCAGAGCACACATCTCTCTGTGATGGAATTAAATCCATTCCAGAGTGTTTTACAGAGACTAGCAGGTTCCCTTACCGAACGAATGATATCACAGATTACTACACTAGCATGGCTGACTGCCTCTAACAGGTCTCATCCGGTCTCTTCCTTCTGCGGACCTCGGGGGTCACTGGATCCTCATGTGAACCAGCCAAGTCATTTTCTAATCAGTCCCTTGCCTTTTGTTTTTCTGTTCTTTGTAAGCCATCTGCCACAAGAACACTCAGCAAGTTAGTATACCTGGGACACTGACTTCCTTAGGAGCCCACAACCCACAGCTGCCTCACCCACTTCCAGTTCCTGGACCACCTGCGATCACTGCCCACAAGACCAACTCTGAACTTCAGGAAGCACCATCCTCCCCAACCGTGGAACTTGCTAGCAAATAGTCTTTAACGTGCTCTCAACCTTTGTGTTGGGAGTGGGGCGGTTACCAGAGCTCAGACCCAGGTAAAGCACCAAGCAAGCTTCTTCCATGGAACTATATCCCAGGACTTAAGTATTTTTTAGCTCAATTCCTGCCCTCTATTAATGGCTCTATCAAGCTTAACTACCTGCAGTTTGAGTGACAAAAAATTAAATACTATAAATAACTATTATAATTTAATATTTATTATTTCAAATTGTATCAAAATATTGGAGATAGTTTCAAATTCTGTAGTGTGGGTCCCCTCCCAGGGGAATGTTTCTTTCTCCCTGCTTCTCGTGAATCAGTGTATTGGTGACCACTCTAGATGGCCCTTTGTTGTGTGCTACAGTGAATCGATCCCTTGGTCATCATCAAGGGTGGGCGGCTCTAAACGTTCCCGTCACGCGGCCTTTTTGTGTGTGACATAATTATTATACAATTCATAACTAAAGGGTAAATTTGCCCAACTGTGCTTTGGGATTCTGAGGGTGGTCTGGAGCAAGACGAGGTACCCCACCCGAATTGAGATTTTTTTCGATAACCTGGGAACACAGCTGGGAACCTGTGCTGGGAACCCAGAGAATGCTGGGGAAAGCGCACATGGTGCCCCCTGGAGGTTACAGACGGTAGGACACATGTCCCCGTGAGGGCTCAAGCAAGCCTTTTCCCATTCATTGCTAGTACATCAGAAGCCCCAGTGGTCCACCTCAGTCACCAGGCTAAGAAGCCTAGAATGTCATAATTGACCATGTCCCTTTCCAGAGTGTCCCTGGAGCATTCCCGTGATTCATTTTCCTGAATTCCCGCCCCCAGGCCTTGTCTGTCTGGGATGGAGAAGCAAGTGCTGAGCATCTCTTCCTGGGGTGGGAAGAGGCAAGGCCCTTGTTTCCTGTTCCCTCAATTTACATTAAGCCCTACCTCCCAGCGTGATGGTGCTCGGGCATGGATCTACAAGGAAGTCACTAAGATGAAGTGAGTCGTGGCCATCAGGACTTACATCCTTAGGAGAGGGAACCAGATGTCCTCCCTCACGTGTGCAAGCACAAGAGATCAGTGAATTGACAGCCACATAGATGGTGAGGCAGGGGTCCAAATAGAACCTGCCTTCCTGGCACGGCACCTTGGGCTCCAGTCGCCAGACCTGTGGCCATCAGTTTCTGCTGTTCGCACTGCCAGGTGAGACTGACAGGAAGTGGACCCTGCTAGCTTACATCCTACTGCCGCTGCTCACCCTCCCCTCCCGGGGCTCCCAGACTCCCTTTATCTACTTTTTCTATTTGCCATAGCTCTCTGTGTCTTTTAATATATTACATAATTACCTTTTTTACCTTTACATATATTGCCTATTCACTCCCCATACACACATTAGAACAAGCTTGATGAAGGCCAAAGAATTTGGGGGTGTGCATATGTGCATGTGTGCGTGCATGCATGCGTGTGTGCATGCGTGCATGCCTGTGTGTGTGTTAACGAAGTCTAACTATGTAGCCAGGCTAGCATTGAACTTGAAAGCCTCCTGACTCAGCCTTTACAGGGCTGACACAGCACTCCCATTTTTTTGTTTTTTTGTTTTTGTTTTTTGTATTTTGAATGAGAATGACCAGCCTTGGTTCACACATTTGAATACTTGGCCCCGTGCTGGTGGGGCTATTAGGGAAGGATTAGGAGGTGAGTCCTTGTTGGAGGAGGTGTGTCCCTGGAGGAAGGTTTTAAGATTTCGAAACCCCAGCCCACCACTCAGCCTCCCTCTTTCTTTCTTTTTTTTTTTTTTTTGGTTTTTTCGAGACAGGGTTTCTCTGTGGCTTTGGAGCCTGTCCTGGAACTAGCTCTGTAGACCATGCTGGTCTCGAACTCACAGAGATCCGCCTGCCTCTGCCTCCCGAGTGCTGGGATTAAAGGCGTGCGCCACCACCGCCCGGCTCAGCCTCCCTCTTTCTGCCTCCGACTTGCACGGTAAGAGTTGAGCTCTCAGGGGCCCGTTTGCCATGTCTTTGCTTTGATATCATGTCTTCTTTTATAAACGGCCTTGATCAAACTGGTTCATCATCACAGCAATATAGTAGCTGAGACATCTACCTTAGGATTGACGTTTTAGCTGGCTCACTGTATGTCTGAATGTTTGGTACATCATTAGCTTTCGTGAGATGAAAGCGATAAATCACCCTCCTGACAGAAGCAAGGGGACCATGGAGAGCTGCTTATCCCTAAATGGGAAGCTGGCTAGCCTGGCAGGGGAGGGCAGAGCTGAGTGTACTCAGAATTAGCTATAGACAAACAGAGGGGAAATGTGACTCAAGAGGCTCAGGACCAAGTGTAACATGAGGGCCGGGCTTGTTGGGGTTTCTGTCCTGCCAAGTTCCCACAGCCAGTAAGCCCCAAAGAAAATCACACAGAGATCTCCATAAGTTATAAACTAATTGGCCCATTTGCTCAGTCTGTGTAATTAGCTCTTATAACATATATAGCCCATTATTCTTATCTATGTTAGCCACATGGCTCGGTACCTTTTTCAGTGGGGTAGGTCACATCCTGCTTCTTCCATGGTCTGGGCAGGACTGGGGAAAGAGCTTCCTTCTTCCCAGAATTCTCCTGTTCTCATAGCTCCACCTCTACTTCCTGTCTGGCTACTGGCCAATCAGCATTTATTTAAAATATAATTGACAGCTGGGCGGTGGTGGCGCACGCCTTTAATCCCAGCACTTGGGAGGCAGAGGCAGGCGGATCTCTGTGAGTTCGAGACCAGCCTGGTGTACAAGAGCTAGTTCCAGGACAGGCTCCAAAACCACAGAGAAACCTTGTCTCGAAAAACCAAAAATAAATAAATAATATAATTGACAGAATAGAACTGTCCCGCACCATTCCCTTCCCCCCCCCTTTTTTTTTTTTAGAAAACAAGAACATCCGTAGTCTCTTTTTTGGGAATGTGGGCGTAGTTTTCCAGGCTACTCCCGGCTGGTTGAAGGTACTGATAATCTTATGGGGACCTAAAGAAAATTTAAAATTATGATCAAGTCCTGACTGGAGTATCCTGTGAGACTTGATCATCTCAGGCAGCATCTTTTTTTTTTTTTTCGAGACAGGGTTTCTCTGTGGCTTTGGAGCCTGTCCTAGAACTAGCTCTGTAGACTAGGCTGGTCTCGAACTCACAGAGATCTGCCTGCCTCTGCCTCCCGAGTGCTGGGATTAAAGGCGTGCGCCACCATCG
>NC_022009.1:18562370-18566233 GCF_000317375.1 Microtus ochrogaster | reverse complement strand
TAGCTCTGTAGACTAGGCTGGTCTCGAACTCACAGAGATCTGCCTGCCTCTGCCTCCCGAGTGCTGGGATTAAAGGCGTGCGCCACCATCGCCCGGCTTCAGGCAGCATCTTGAATCTGTTCTGGATGTAGAACTCAGACATCCAGGCCATCTGTTCCTACTGGAGATTTCTCAAGTGGTCTTCCTTGATCAAGCCTGATTTTTCTTAACTCAGAATGAATCTACAGCCTCTCATTTCCTGTGGAAACAAAAGCAAAATCTCTTCTCCAAAATAACATACCTTTTGACTTCAATTGTGAAGTCAAAGTATTTTCAAAATACCTATCTTGGATTAATTCAGCATCATTTATAAACAAATACCTTTTAGCAGCTGTTGCTCCTTCCTCGGCATTCAAACAATTTAAAGAGAACATAATAATATACAGTATCAAGATTCTCTGTGTATTTTCCATCTTTATTTTAAACTCTATTTCTTTTATTTTTAAATTTTGGCTTTTTGAGACAGGGTTTTTGTGTATCTTTGTCCTGGAACTCACCCTATGATTGGTGTCCTCCCCATCTGAGCATCACCCCTACTGGAGGGGTCACACATTGTGCCTGGAGAAGACGGTGTACTGCTCCAAGGGAAAAGGGGAGCAATCACCAACACACAGAGCTTGTAAGGACCTAGAGGGAGAGCTACCCTGCAACACAGGCTCTCAAGGAATATGAGTGGGGGAGATTGGCAGACACAGAAAAGATGAAATCGTGAGACCAAAATGGTTGCACTCAGCATTTGCCTAAGCTTTGTTCTGCTGGGAATCTGGAGTCCTGAGGGATTGAAACAGGAAAGGAAGGTGAAGAGGTTCACTAGTTAGAAAGAGGGTTTGGGCAGCTGCTGATGGAGGAGCCAGTAGGGGAAGGGAAACCTCGTAGGGAAGGCTGTCCCACCAGCCTAGCATACCCGTACGCTCTCTGGCAGCATGCTCTTCATCTCCTGAGAGACCAGTTAGGCATGGGAACACATCTCTGTTAACCCCTGAGAGTCCTGCACAGGCAGAGAGGGTATGGAGAATCTGCAGCCTTGGGGAAGGAAAGCCAAATGCCTCACCATGGATCACTGCCAACTCCTCTCCCCAGGCTGAGGCGACCTAAGCAGCCTTGTCATCCTTTGTCCCCCGGAGAAAGAAGGGCTCATCTGTAGTCAGATACCTTTCAAAACACTCTCACCCCAGTCTTTTTCTTGAAACGGTTCTCCTTCAGGCTGTTGCCATGACAACCGTGGCTGACCCAACCTTCAGGAAGCAGCAGCTGCAGTTCAGAAAAGCTGTGGTCCTGCTGCTGCTCCAAATTACTCAGCTTGTGATGCAGCTATAGCAGCTTGCAGCTCTCACCACACACACACACACACACACACACACCGTCTGTGTCTATCCTTTGCACATATTTCCCTTGCAACACCCCGCCCCCGGCAGTATTGGCGGATTGCCTGAGTAATTATAGGAACTCATTCTCTCCACCCACTACAGTGATTTAACCAAGTGGTAAGGACAAGACCTGAGAACAGGGACCGTTCACTCCCTAGGATGGACACTGGAAACCTCAAAAAGAAGCTTCCTTCCTCCCTGCGGGCTTCTCATGCCTGTGCCTTCACCCCAGATGTTTGCAGTGGTAGAGGGTGAGGTCATCACAGAAAGACACAGAGCCCAACAGACCTGTCCTGTGTCTGAACCCCGAGCCCTGGCTCCTGTGGCTAACACTCAGGTTCTGCTCCTCCTCAGCTTTGGGGGTCCCTGTGTTCTGTCGTCAAGGCCCAAGTAGAGTCAGTTGGTTCCCACATGCTCAGCCCCCTCTGAAGAAATTGCATCCCTTCTGGGTGTGCTACCTTCAAAGGATGGGGAAAATGCATCTTGGTCCCAGCTCTCTCTACTGTGGATGGGGTAAGGACACAGCAGCAGCTGGTGAAAGCATTCGTGTCAGGACCAGGACCAGAATCCAGGGGATTCCGGAATGATGCTCCTGTTGAGGAGCAGTGGAGAGACAGAGGAGCCTCTCCATAGAGCTGGCCTGAGGCTGGGAAGCCAAACCTGTGTTGCCACACCTGGAAAAGGGCACCTCTTGGCATTGACGGGCTGCTGCCAATCAAGAATGCGCACACCTGGCACACCAGAGAGGACATTCCTCATTCCCAGAGAAGCCCATGCTTTGGTAGCTGTGCTTTCTGTGCCTGGCCCTTGTTACTCATCTCTGACTCACATTTTACCCCAAATGCTGAAAGGGTGGAGCCTCACCATGCATGTGTGTGTATGTATACATACACATACATGTGTACAAACATGCAAAGGGGCATAAGGAGGGAAAGGCGGTTTTAAACAAGTAATTGAGGGAGGCAGAGGCAGGCGGATCTCTGTGAGTTCGAGACCAGCCTGGTCTACAGAGCTAGTTCCAGGACAGGCTCCAAAGCCACAGAGAAACCCTGTCTCGAAAAAAACAAAACAAAAAACAAAAAAACAAGTAATTGATAGGCCAGGCAAGCCTTTGGTTCTGGCACTTTGGAAACTGAGGCAAGTGGAACTCTGTGCGTTCAAGGCCAGCCTGGTCTATGTAGCAAGTTCCAGGCTAGCCAAGGCTATATGGTGAGACCCTGTCTAATACCAAACAAAAATAGATGAAACATGCCAGATATGATGAACCTGGAAAAGGCCACCATCCCTCATTCCAGGAGTTTTCTCTGACTAGTGTGGTGTCTATACTTGTAATCTCAACATGGGAGGTGAGGACAAGGATCAGAAGACCAAAGTTATGCTGGTTACGTAGCAAATTTGAGGCTAGTCTGGGCTATATGAGACTGTTTCAAAAAACAACCAAAGGGCTCAGAGATAGCTCAGTGGGTAAAGTGCTTGCTGCACAAGCAAAAAGACCTGAGTCTGGGTCCTATGGGGACATGCGAAGAGAGAGCTGCCGGCATCCCGGAGTCTGATTGCTTAGCTGAGAAGTAAGAATTCAAGCACAGCCAACACTTGAAACCTACTATATTAATTATTAATTAATATTCCTTCCATACATAGATACTGTATGTTAAAATAGCAGAGACCCTCAGTTTAAGGCCTGCGTGCATATGACCTTAGGTAGGGTTTCAACCCTCTCCTACACATTGCCCACGAATTTCAAACTTACTGTAGAGACTCTACCTTCCTGTGGGCCCTGTCTATTCTAATTGTACCAGGTGCCCCCCAGGAACCACCAGAAATAAGACAGTGACTTCCAACTTCACCCAAATCCTGTCAAACTCCACCTAAATCCTATATATGGCTAATATAAAATTGATAAGCTGTGTCTCGGAGGAGGAGCCCCCTTCTGGAGGTCTTACACTCTTTCTCTACTCCTCAGGGTTACACTCGTATTAAAATATTTTGAATAAAATCTCAAACTCTGTTTAATACACTGGCTAGTTCTGAAATTCTTTTTTGGCATTGAAGCCATGAATCCTTATTTGACCTAAGTTAAGGTTCCTGGAATATTCTAGAACTCCTGGGGTTGCTGAGGGTGATGGTGGGGAGTTACAGTTCTAACTTGTACCCCACAAACATGGCAGTTTTCTTGATCCACCTATAGTCCTACCCAATGCAACCCAGCAACTACCCTATGATCTCATTTTACTGACAGAAAGAGAGAAAACAGTTCCTCAGAAAGCCTTTGAACAGGGGGACTTCGGAAGTCACCCAAACCCAACAAGTGTTGCCATGACCAACAAGCTGGGTCCCACTTGGCCACTTGGTGGGAAAGATTCAACTCTTTGCAAGCTGCCCTCTGACATCCACTTATCAGCTTCCTCTCCTCTCCTCTCTCTCTCTCTCTCTCTCTCTCTCTCTCTCTCTCTCTCT
>NC_022009.1:18518113-18561850 GCF_000317375.1 Microtus ochrogaster | reverse complement strand
TCTCTCTCTCACACACACACACACACACACACACACACAAACACACACACACACAAAATTCATATAAAAAGTATATATACAACTATTGTTAAGACAGCCACCACTCTCTTGAGAAATCTACACTTGGGTGTAGCTGTCCTTTCCCTAAGCATCTATTTCTATTAATGCTCACGGTTAAACACTTAAATACCTTCTCAATGCACTCCAATTCTAGGGCCTGGGAAAACAGTTTAATGATTAAGAACACTTGCTGCTCCAGAGGGCCTGAATTCAGTTCGGTGTTAAGCATCTCAAAGGAGGTTCTGATTTCAGAGGCTGAATAGCAAGGGAAATGGGCCAGAAGTTTAAAAAAATACACTCTTGATCCTCAAAGAACAGTCATTGAAAGAATGAGTAGATGCCTCTAGTTTCTAACCTGGCATTTAAAAATGCTCTTTGACTCTTTTAAGGTCAAAGCCCTTAGGTATGGGAACCCCATCAACGACAACGCTGAGCTGGTTGCTTACTAGGTCGTTCCTGATAGACAGCAGAAAGTCCAAAGGGGCTAAGCAATACTGAATGAGCTCACATGGTAAGAAGTCCTGAAATTGGATGGATCCAGGGCAGTTACCTCCTGTTTCTCAGCAATTCTGGAGGGAGCCACGCTCCGTCTCTGCTTGGCCATCCTGCTGTCCTGCACACGCTGGTGTGGTCTCCAGGTCAGTTTTCCTCATGGTCCCAAGTGTCATGGTCAGACATGGCCAAGCCAGTGGTGAGAAGGGACTGTGACTTTCCCATGACTCACCTCAAGGAGGAAACCTGTCCCAGGAGTTCTCTGGCAGACTTGGGTCTTCCGCATCCTCTTGGCCAAGTGCCTCCTCCTGAAGCAATCTCCAGCAGAGAAGGATAATTGCCATGGTTACATTGGGCCAATTAGGATGTATCCTTGAGCTGGAATACAGTTCACCTTCCTCTAGGGGTGAGTGCCTGGAAACCAACCAAGATGCTATTCCTGAGAAAGAAGTGACCCAGTGGCGGGAGGTACTTATCAGACGGCACCAAACATTTGACTGTGAAGTTGCTTAGTGCCACTCCCATTGCAAACACACATTGTCAGAGAAAATATCTCCCACAGGACATCAATATTCATTCTTATACCAAGTTATGGTCACTGTGGACAGTGATAAAGGACAATAAGTCATGTACAAATTGGTAAGTAAACACAATACAGCTAGCAAATGCCCCACCCAAAATGAAGGAGGAAAAGAATCTTCTGCATAGATACACACACACACACACACACACACACACACACACACACACACACAAATACACAAAAAGCCGGGCATTTCAGTACATATTTGGAAAAAGCTGCAATGCACAAATCCATAAGAACAATGGCCACCTTTCCCTGAGTGTCTTTTACAGCCGAGCTTAGTCATATTGCTTGATTTTTGAGACAGGCTCTCAAATCCGCTAGGCAGCTGAGGATGACCTTGAGTTTCTGGCCTTCCTGCTTCTTCTACCTCTGTGTGAGGATAACAGCCACACGCCCTCTCCTGGTTTATACAGTACTGGGGATTGAACCCAGGACTTTGGGCATGCTAGGCAAGCTCTCTACCCGCTGAACCACGTCCTCAATCCCTGCAGCTACCCTCCAAAGGAGCTGTTTCACACAAGGTCTCTTTAACATTGAAGCTGAATGTCCCATTTTTGCAGCGATACCATAATCACTCACCAGAAGCAAACTCTAGAAGAAATCAGAGGCCACAATAGAATCCTCAGACGAGCAATGTGGTAATTGTTTCTGCCGTATTACAGGAAGCGGAAAGAGTGGGTTTCATTGTGCCACATGTACCCACATGTTCATTATTGAATGCTTAGTAGAAGGCAGCATCCTGGGTCTTCATCCTGGATGACAGGCCCAGGGGCAAAACCACTGGCCGCTTTGTTGAAAGGCTTATTGCTGTTCAAAGTTATTTTCAGATGCGTTGATAAAAACAAACAAAAGAAAAACACTGATAATTTCCCTTTAATTTTATCATATGCCTGAGAAAACTTAAATTTGCAATATTGAACATTTTAAGAGCCTATGCCCATAACAAATAGGAAGTAGACTTCTGCCCCATGCCCTTTGCTTGTATCATGCACTCCCTACACACTTAGGACAAATGCCTCCAGGGATGAATGGAATCCCTTCCGCTAGAGCCTGGGTGGCGGAGCTTCCCCCCCCCCCCCCCCGAAAAGGATCATGAGTGGTGCTGCTATTTGTTTCCTGAGAAGGTGACATTTTTCCCAGAAAGAGGTGGGAAGCTGTCGTCTACACCGGAACTGGAGGAGGGCTGTGAGAGGATCCAGTCACACGTGTGATAACGATGTTCCAGTGAGCGTTACATTCCCAGCGTGTGCTACAAAGACGGCTGCCTTGAGCTCCAAATCCTTAGCTTCCCTATTTCCTAGTCATGTGACCTTGGGCAAGTCCCTTAACCACTGCAGACTTTTTTTTTTCTCTTATAAACCAAGGAAGGGGTGTTGCAAGAACACAAAAGAGAAATCAGTGTGAAAGTGTCTGGTATATAATGCACTCAATATATAAGGATCCAAGCAGAACCTTTGTTTTCTATCCTAAAGGGAAGAACGACCTACAGATTCAAACCAATCACACAACACTGCGTAACCACAAAGCAGCAGCTCACGTTCCCACCTGGGTCTGCGGGCCTGATCAGAGAGTGCTGCCATCTGCTGGGAAGAAGGAGGAAATGAACAGCCAAGCATCCTTTAACTGCAGGCGGCCAGAATGGAGGAAACACTGAAGGAAAAAAGGATAGGAACTGGACTATGACCTTGTGTCCTTAGAGACAGGCAGAGCCCCGCCCCCCGCCCCGCGCGCATTGGCCTTGTCAGAGGAACTGTATTTCAATTCGTTCTTATTTTTTAAGGGTTAAGATATTACTGAAGGAAAGAACTGTACACATTGCCACACTGTACAGCATGAATGAACCTCGAGGATATTATGCTCCTGAAGTAAACTAGTAAAAATAGAATCTGGTCAAGAGCATCAGGTGCTATCGCAGAGGACCCTGGTTTGGTTCCCAGTACCTGCATGGTGGCTCACAACCATCTGTAACTCTAGTTCCAAGAGATCCAGTTCCTCTCCTGGCTCCTTTCGGGTGCTGGGAATGAATGCACTGAACACACACACATGCACACGCAGGCAAAACAGTCATAAACACAAGATAAAATAAATCTTTAACAAAACAAAAACAAACAAACAAAAATGGGTCCGCAAGATGTCTCAGTGGGATCAAACACGAAGACTGGTGATTCCTGTTTGATTCCAGAAACGCACGTGGTGGGCGGAGAACTGTCCCAGCAAGCTCTTCTCTGACCTCCATGTGTGTGCTGCACAGCACATATGTAAAGAAAAAACAAAGACTATGTAGTTCACTCTCTTGAGCTAGCTGTATCTAGAGTTGTCGTGGCCCAGGAAGAAGAATGGTGGTTGCCAGCCCAAGGAGTGGAGTGAGGGAATTATTTCTTCCAGGGTTCAGAGTTTGAGAGCATCCAGGAAACTGATTGCACAACCACATGAATATAGTCAACTTCACTAAGCCACCCGTGTGGTTTACCCCTTCACGGGGTAAATTTTGTCTGCACATTAAAAAAATGTTTATTTATATTGTATATATGAGTGTTTTGCATTATTTATATTTTATATATGAGTGCTTTGCATGTATTCTTGAATGCCAGAAGAGGACATCAAGTTCTATTCCAGATGGTTGTGGAGCCACCATGTGGGTGCTGGGAATTGAACTCAGGACCTCTGGAAGAGCAGCTAGTGTTCTTAACCTCTGAGCCATCTCTCTAGCCCTTGTTTGCATATTTTACAACAATGAAAAACAAAAAAACAGTAAAGGACAGAACCAAGCCCATGGACGGTGCATGACTCCACACAGCAGAACCACAATAAAAACTGACATCACGAAGATGGGGAAATGACCTCAGACATGGACGAAGGTAACAATGGACATATTCTATTTACTAGAAAAGCTGTCCACATGGCTTTATTATTTTCCTCGAGGTCATAAATTGGTTCTGTTCTTACCTCAAGGTCAAAATTAATGAATTGATATTTGAGACAAGGTTTCACTGTGTATCCCTGGCTATCATGGAACTCACTCTGTAGACCAGGCTGGCCTCAAACTCACAGAGATCCGCCTGCCTCCGTGTGCCCAGTGCTAAGATTAAGGGCGTATGCTACCACAACTGGCTCAAACTTTTGTTTTTGTTTTTTTTTATATTTATTTATTTATTATGTATACAACATTCTGTCTGTGTGTATGCCTGCAGGCCAGAAGAGGGCACCAGACCTCATTACAGATGGTTGTGAGCTACCATGTGGTTGCTGGGAATTGAACTCAGAACCTTTGGAAGAGCAGGCAATGCTCTTAACCTCTGAGCCATCTCTCCAGCCCTGGCTCAAACTTTTGTATTTCAGATTAATTTTGAGGACAGTGTGGTACTGAGCTCAACCAACCAGTGTGTTTTCCCTGAAGCCTATTTGCCAGATTCCTATTGGCTACAGAGCAGTTAAGTCCTGGGTTATGGAAATCCATAGCCTCCAGGGCTCCAGGTGTCTTCATGCGATTGAAGGGGCCTCTCTTCTGCTGAATAAAAACATATAGATACAGAAATCATTATAAATTGTGGGTCTCCAACACCACAAGGCCAGCAAGTGGCCAGCAGAGGCCAGCCCTTCACCATCAGGACCTCCCACCACCTCTCCACAGCAGCAGGGAGGGAGGCAAGGTCCTCCCCGGGGTCTTGTCACTTCAGGCACTGCTTAGCAAGGGACAGTCTTTGCAGACACTCCAAGCCATGGTTGGGACAGGTAACAGCAGGACTCACAGACCAAAAGCAGGTATCAGGTCCCCTAGAACCATGAATTCCCAAAACACAGTCACCTGGATGGCTCCTGGAGCCCCTGGGTGTACAGTGTCTGTCTCTGAGCAGCCCTGAGTCACTTTGGCCTCCCAACCTGATCACCAGGTTACCCCCACGGCAAAGTCACCAAGACACAGGACAGACTGTATTTCCAACTGTGGGGCTCTGGGAGAGATAGATTCATCACCAAGGAGTTTGGTTTACTAGATCTCCATTCCAGGATTCTTGGACTTGGCCTGTTCTCTAAACTTTTGAAGGACCAGCATTCGATCCCACTGGACAGAGTGGGTTTCACTTTCTACCAGGCTAAACCAACTTTTTCCTCTCTCAAAGTGTTACCTCTCCAGCCCTCCACAAGAAGTGGGGTTAAGGAAGTAAGTTGCTCTTCCCTGAGTCAAAGCTGTGGGGTTCTGACTTTGGGAAGACTCTGCAGAGGGCTGGAGAGTTCCATGCTGGCAGGGTCACATGGCTCCACGAACTCTGCTGGAGGTTCCAGGCAACTGCTTTGTCCTGTAGTTTGACAACTGCTGTCGGGTTAGATCTGGCACCCTAGGCTGCTCCTGAGACTGGGGCACGTACTGCCCTCCAAACAGGCTGCCCAGGTCAGACTGAGCTGTGAGCAAGCAATAGTTTGAACGTATTAATTACCTCCTTCCAGAGATGGAGACGGGAACCTCGGAGGCAGCTCAAAACACCCCAAGATCAAGTTCTCAGCACAAAGGAGATTTATTTGCCCCAGAGGGACAAAGGGCAGGGAATAAGAGACAGAGACAAGAGACAGAGGGTGAGAGAGAAGGGGAAGAGAACAAAAGGAGGAGGGCAGGGGTATTTGTCCCAGAGCGGAGGAAAAAGGACTGTCTCTGGAGCTCTAGAGAGAAAGGAGACAGACGAGGCTCATAGGAAAATGGCAGCTTATAAAGGGAGATGGGAAGCCTCATGCTGGGATGAGGTGTTTCATTTTAATTGGGCATGTTAATTAGGTGAGCCAAAGGGGGCTTTGATTGCTGAACTTCAATACTTTGATAACTGGACCTTAGTAGTCAGACTCAGGAGGAGGAAGCAGGCAAATAAGGAACTAGACCTTGGTGGTTGGCTAGTTTTAGGAATATAATCTAATGGTTTTTAGCAAGACAGAGGGAATGGGGGAGAAAGGCAAGGCCTGCCAGAGCCATGTTTGCTATGCTCAGGCTGGCTAGATCCCTTCAACAGTCCTTACCTGGGCAGGATCATGGGATCTTCCCAAGTCTCTTGCCTTCTCCTTCAATGTGTCTTTGAGGAGTAAGAGGGTTAATATTGTCAACTTGCTGGGATTGAGGATCACCATGGAAACAAACCTCTGTGACTGTGAGAGATTATCTAGATTAAATTTATGGATGTTGGACCATTCCCCGGAATGTGGGCGGGGCCATTCTATGGGCTGGAGTCTGGGGCTCAGGGTACAGAGCTAACCCATAGCTTTCCCCGCTCTCAGCTTCCTCCCTACAAAGGCAGCGTGACAGCTGTGGGGAAACCTTTTCTGGAAACACTCTCGGCTTCAGAGGCTGAACTTTTGCCGGCCTTGCAACCGAGTTAATAATATACCTGGAGCCCACTTAAAGCTACGTACTTAACCAGTTTCCCTCTATGTATTCAGCCTGTTTATTTTGCTTTCAGAGAACAGTGTAGTCAAGCTTGCTGGGCCTTGGACTTGCCCTGTAACCCACTTTTACAAGCTAAACTGAGTGCACGGTTTTACTCTCAGACCATACTCCCTCTTTCTCTTTTGTGACTCTTTCATGACCCTAAACTGTGGTGTGTGTGTGTGTGTGTGTGTGTGTGTGTGTGTGTGAGAGAGAGAGAGAGAGAGAGAGAGAGAGAGAGAGAGAGAGATTAGTCAAATCATCAGATGAAAGTGGAGCATTGAAAACAATGATTTAATTGTCCTCCTAAATGATGGAAACAGCACATAGATGTAGGTTGACAGCATCTGTCTGCAGTTTGGCATGCTATTCTGGGACGCTAGGGTTCAATAAAGTCAATTCTTCCCTTGTAAACTCTGGTTTAAAGGAATTAACTCAGGCAATTCCTCAATCCTTTCCTATGCCACGTTTTCTGTGTTGTTCAATTAATACAGAGCCAAGCCCTTAGGGGCAGACAATGGACGCAGGAAGAGAAGTCAAGAACTCCCATTTGGGGTCGCTCTTGGTACAGATTGTCTCAAGAGGAAGACTCTCATCTGAGGTGGCACTGTCTCAACCAGCTGCCCCAAGCTTCTGTTGCCATGACTTCCCCACGGTAAGGGACTGTGCCCTCAAGCTACAAGCCAGAACAAACCCTTGTTTTTGTATTGAGTATTTGGTCACAGAAATGAGAAAATTCACTAAAACTGTGGCAAAGCATTAGACGCAAGTGACCCCCTCCATGACTATGTATCCTCCTAGGAACATTCATGATGGGACATGGGGAGCCCCTGGGTATGCTGACCAGGGCAGTACAGACCAGGGCAGCTTGGCTTGACACTCATCACCCATCCTCAGCTAGGAAACAAGTCGAATAGCAGGTTTCTGTACTTGATCCAGTAATTCATTTTTGGCTCTGCTGTTATGAAACAAAGCAGAAACCTCACCAGAGCATTTGACTGTCCATTTCTGGTATGGCTATTGAAGCTAACAACAGTTGGTTTCTTTCAGGCTGCCCTGTAGTCCCTACTCAGATCAGGAGGAAATCCTGCTGATTGTCCCCTAACATGGTGACATCAGGACCTGGGGTGGAAACACATATCTTCCAGCTAGTTATTAAGAGGTCAGTCACAGGAGACAAACACTGGGGAGTTCTTTTGCGGGACTATGCAAAAAGTGATGCTTCAGTTCCACAGGTGGCCTCCAGGGGGCAGCATCTCTCTAGAAATGACTCTACTGCATACTTCAGAAACACAGCAGGAAGCAACACATTTAATTAATTGGCCAATGAATAAGAGTTACTTTTAGAAATTGCTACATAATATTAATACCATCTATCATGTCAATATGTTTCCAGTGAGTAATTCCAGCCCTCCAGATTTTTATATACAGATGCTGCATGTGCATATGCTGTGTTAGGTATGGTTGGAGATAACCCAGACTTGTTTGAGGATGGGCCGTACCAAGTGAGAATGGGAGGTAATGAACTAGGGAATTGGTTGGTGCTTGTGTCCAGACCCCCCTGCTGCGATTTGAGGCTGTCTCCTCCCAGACTCCTGTTAAAACCTAATTGCTATTACCATAGTGTTAAGAGTGGGACCTCAGAGGTTTAGGGGGGCTCTGCAGGAGTGAGGCAGCATGGCAGCGGGTTTTGGCGGCTTTGTCTTGAGACAGGGTCTCAGTGTGTACCCCAGACTGACTTTGATCTCAAACTTGAGGTGGGCCCCCTGCTTCAACCCCTTGAAAGCTGAGATTACAGCCCAGTGGCTTTCATGCCTCATAAAGTACTTAGTCCGGCTGGGTGCCCTCAGGAGGTGGAAGCAGGTTACCCTCAGTGACCCTGAGTTCAAGGCCAGCCTGGGCTGCCGGACCCTGAAAAAAAAAACAGGATACAATACACACTCGCAGCTGCTCTGTTATAGCAGAACTTTTTTTTTTTCTGGTTAATAGCTTGCCCAGGAAAATCAAAAAGCATTTGAAATTTTCCCCAAGAGCAAACCATTATTAATTCTTTAAAAACGAACAAAACGAGTAATCTTGGTTTTATAAATCTTCATTTCAAAATCCATTCCACATACATATATTATCTAGATGAGCGTCAGGTCTATGCGTGTTTATATACATTTAAAGCTTCGTATTTACACACAAATGCACTGACTCTGAAGCACCCTACCTGAGACCACCCCCACCAAAAAGGACCGCTGAGGACAGGGTAGCCTGGGCCTTGGCAAGGGCTCCTCTCAGGGCCTGCTTCTCCTGTCCCTCCCTCACACTTCCAGTCTTTCAAAGAACAAAATATGGGCGCCTTTGTTCCACCGGTGTCTGAGCACCCAGCCCCTTTTAACCACTTTTTAAAAGACTTATTTATCCCATGTGTATGAATGCTTTGTATGTATGTATGTACACACACTGTGTGAGTGTCCTGTGCCTGTGGAGGTCAGAAGAGGGCGTTGGATCTCCTGGCAGTGGAGTTACGGGTGGTTGTGAGACACCAAGTGGGTGCTGGCAAGCAAATCTGGGTCCTCTGTAGGAGAACCAAATGTTCTTAACCAAGGAGCCATACCTCTCCCCCATCCCCGTCTTGTTTGGAAAGAATGATAGACTCTGGCAACTTGTGAGGGATGGGCCCCGAAGACTGTCACAGACGAGCAACACGTTCCACAGTCCTTGGCCTCCTGAAAGGTAGAGATCTTCCACAAAATCTGCAGGCTGGTGTTAGTGCCACTGTGACAACAGTGAACCAACCCGTGGCTACTGGCTCACCGCAGACCCAAGTTCCCCTGTGGTGGGTTCATGGCTGCGCTAATTCACTGAGTGAAGCAGCTGCAGGGAGTGGAGACAGACAGGTGAGCCAGCTGGGAGGGAGACACAGCTCTGTGGTCTCTGGGCAGCAGGACCACAAGAGCCCGAGGCAGCTGTAGCTCTGCCTGACTGTGAATAATACAGGAGCTTCTGCTGCCTTGCTCCTGATCCAGCTGTGCGGACTTCAGGGGAAAAGCCCCCCCGCCCTCCGGAGTCGAGGGCTCACAATCAGGGCTGAGAAAGAACCGAGTGGAATCACATGCTTCTCCTGCTCCTCTTACAGGTTGTTGAGGCTGAGAAGATCACTTGCAAATAGGAGGGCAGCCCCCAGGAAACAGATAGCACAGAGAGGGTGTGGGTGCTGTGAGCCTGGGGTTGTGTCTTAGGGCCTACTCTTCCCTCTCCAATGACATGGAATAAGTGAGGGGCCCGGACAAAAGTTGCAGAGAGGAACAGGGGTAAAGAGAGTTTGGGGGTGTCCCGTGACCAGGGGCAGAGCAGCAGGGTCACAGATGGGTATGGAGGGTACCAGGGAAGTCTCTCAGTCCTCAGCCAGTGCGCAGGCCCTGCGTGTCCTTGCGGAATAAACATTTTCTTTTCATTTTCTTTTTCTGACCAATGGATACTACACATGGTCAGGCCTCCTCATGATAGCCAGGTAGCACCCAGTTGGACCCTCCTACCCAGTGGAGACCCAAGGTCAGAGCTTCAGCCTGGAGAGATGGCTCAGTTGTTAAGAGCACACTTGTGACTCTTCCAGAGGACCCAGATTCAATTCCCAGCACCCAAATAGTGGCTCGCGACCATCCATAACTTCAGCTCCAGGGGCTCAACACTTCCTTCTGATCTCCAAGGTCAGGATTTGGTGAGGCAGAGGGACATATCACCTCCTTTGAGAATGAGTGTACCCCTTCCTGGTGGTGCCCTGGCAGAGAGGAGCCAAGAGGAGTCAGGTCCCCCCCCCTCCCCTACCAAGGAGGTGGAGGAGGATTCCCATCATTTCCCTCCCCGAGGGAGCGCAGAGGCCCCAGGCTGGGTGGCCATGATGTGGTAGATGGATTCCCGGAAGCGCTGGTCTCGGCTTAGCCGCTTGGCCACCTCCTTTAGCTCTTCTATGTTGTTGGCTTCTAGCTGGGAGGCCATGAAGGACTGAGATGGCTTCACTGGGGAGACAAAGACCCATTGCCCCGTGAATGGCACTTCCCCCATGCTGAGCCCTTCCTCCCTCATCCCAGCCCTACGTGCTACTGAGCATCTCTTGGTGCCTCCTGCCAAAGGCTGGTAGAGCCAGGCTCAAGAACATATTATCCAGCCTGTCTACTTGGTCTCAAACCTGTTGTCTTCCTGCCTTGCCGCCGCTACCTGACCCCACACAGGCGTATGAGTGCTCACTGTCATTCCAGGAAGTACTGGACCGGCGGCGGTGGAAACGGCAGCTCTTGATGCGGCGAGTGGCTGCCTTATGGATGTACACGGAGTTCTTCATGATGACCGGCATCTTGGCCTCCAGCTCGGCATTCCGGATGCATTCCTCAAAGAACCCTGTGGTGGCAGGAAGGAGCCATTGAGTGTTTCTTTTTCTGGGCCTGTCCTCCCCCACCTAAGTGCTCACTGGGTCAGGTGGGAGGTACGTTGATCCTTTACAGAACACAGTTCCTCCACACTCACCACACAGTCTGTAGCTAGCACAGAGAAGATCTGCTGGGAACAGAGCTTTTGAAAAGAGGACAAAACTCCAGGTTTTCCTCCCATTACCCCAGGCCCAACTGCCACAAAGCGGCAGTGCCCAAGGGGCTCCTACAGGACGGTGTCTGGTGTCCATAATAAAGAACTACAGGAAGGATCACCTCACCCACGCAGGGCCTGTTCCAGGTTCTAAAGGGTTTGGGATTAAGGGGCTGAGGTCCGGGATTGGGGCTGGGCCCTGGAGGGAGGCCTTACTTTTCAGGTGGCTCACGTCAGCCCGCATCCTCTCTTCCTTCTCCTTGTTCCGAACCTTGGAATTAAGCCCTTGTTCCAGGCTTCTCAAGGCTGCCTCTGCCTCTCGAAGTCTTCTCTCCAGCTCCATGCGCACCTTCACTTCAGCCTAGATGGTGGGACAAGCGAAAGGGAAGCTGAGTCCAGGAAGCAGTCGCCACCTCCCCCAAAGCCTTCCGTGACGGCTTGTTTTCTTTGCTAATTCGACCCGATTTAGGGTCACCTAAGAGACCCACTGTGTGAGGGCATCTCTAGAAAGGTTTAACCAACCGAGGATGCACCCTGGGTGTGGGTGGCACTGTCCCATGTGTTGGGGTGCCAGACTGAATAAAAAGGAAGGGGGAGAAGGTGTAGATTCGTCTCTCTGCTTCCTGACTGCAGACACAATGTCACCAGCTGCCTTACTCCCACCATCATGCCTTCCCTATCATGACAGACTGCATCCCCTAAACCACGAGCCATCCTTCCGTTAGCTGCTTTTGATAGAAACGTCATCACAGCAATGAGAAAAATGGTTAGTATCCCTTTCCCTATCATCCTGGGCTCAACGGTCTTGGGTGGGTGTTTCCATGTCTTGGTTCCACACCTTACCCAGGACCCAGATGGCTGGGCACAGCCCTGTTGCTAACACTTGACTATCAATGATAGAGAGATTGCTGCCTCCTGTGATGAGCCCGCCCCTGAATCTGGCCAGCTGGCCATTCTGGGAGAGGAGTTTAGGGTAGCTGTGAAGAACAGGGACGGGCAGGCGTCCCCAGCCGTGTGGAAAAAGGCCCAGAGCACAAGGCCCATGCGGGCTGCACACCTTGAGCTCCCGCTCAGCCTGCTGCTTCTCTGCAGTCAGCTCCTGAAGTGAGTTCTGCAGGGCTTGAGATTGGCTTGAGTAGAACTCCCGCTCCTCCTCCAGGGCCCTTGAGCGTTCTTCATTTTCCTTCATCCTGTGGGCAGGAGGGGAGCTCACCCAGGGGTCGCTTACAAAGGGGGTTGCCCCTGCCAGAGGCATGGCTAGAGAAGGGCTGCGTCCTCTCTGGGTCCAGTCAGATAGGGGATGAGGGAGGTGATGTGGAGAGACGGGAGCCCTAGACTTAGAGGTACAGAGATTGCTACTTCCCTGACCTCGGGACATCCTCCAACCCCAGCGAGGCTCAGTTTCTTCATGGGTTGGGTGGACAGAAGCTAAGGGAACCTGCTGGCCAGCCACAGGCACCGCTCTGAGGACTTGATGATGCTCTGAATGATTTGTCAAGTCAACTTTGGGAAAGCCAGGTCATGGGCAAAAAGGAAGTGACCCGTCTTGTCAATGACAGCTGGAATTCAAATCCAGTTGTATAATTTGAGGGTAATGACAGCTCCCAAGCTGCTGGAGGACCCAGTGGTCTTGGGTGCCTCACCGCTTCTCTGCTAGAAGCTTCTCTGCCAAAAGCTCCTGCATCCGCTCTTCAATCTGCCTGAGGTTGCTATGGAGGCCATCGCTGGCAAGTGGCTGCTCACTCTGATTGGTCGATGGCTGTGGCTGGTTCTTATCTTCCTCCAGCATCTCTAGGGTTTTCTTCTTCTCTAGGGAGAGTTGCTGGTGCAAAGGCAGGGAAGGGTGAGAAGGAGCATGGGTTAACCCTCCAGCATGACTGTCCTGGTCTCCTCGCAATTCTGGGGAGTGATCAACTACTCCCTTGGTCCTCCATGCTGGGCACCTTACAGGCCTCATTCCAAGATCTCCTTCCTTACAACATGGCCAGGTTACTCCTCCATCAAGACAGACAGACAAGGAGGAACCCAATGTGACTTCCAATAGAGAGAGGGTACCTATCAGGGCCAGGTCCCAAGGCCTCAGGGCTACATGACCCTCTGAGGTCCTTGTTCCTCAGAGATAAGGGAGATATTACTGGGCTCATGTGAAGATGCCCGAAAAGACCAGCACAAGAGTTCTCTGCACTATCAGCCAGGATCGTAACACGACAAGGAAACTCTGGGGTTGGAAATACCCACGGTAATCACTCCCCATGCCAGGGAAAGCTAAACAAACCAAGGCTCCGGTCACTCCAGGGAGACTAAAACTCTCGCAGCCTTCACGGCACTTCATGGATTCAACTAAGATGTATGGTCCCAAGCTCCCTTTGGGAAGTGGCTAAGACACGGCCAAGTGTAGTCCACAGTTTTGAAAATACAACCCAGCGTGTTAATCCTATAGTGGATGTGCAAATGCACAGGAACACAGAGCAAACACCTGCCCAGAAGAATCAAGGAAGCTTGACTACAGAGATGTTTTAGCTGAGTCTGAAGACAAACATTTCTCCAAAGAAGAGACGAAAAGATATTGTGTAGAAGCAATGGTAGGGTGGAGGTGTGTATGGGGTGTCAAAAACCTTGTTTTCCTTAGGGACATGCTCTCAGTAGTTGGAGCAGGGGCAAGGGATGAAGGGGTAGCAGGGAAGGACGGGGGGGGGGTGTTGTACTTGCATGCTATGCTAAGAAGCTAGTCATTGACACGTGCTGCTTGCCCCTGCCCCTCCGCCCCTGCCCCTCCCTGTCTCGTCTCTTGTAGCAGATGAAGGTGACCTGGAAGTCAATTTCCCTAAGGCTCAGTTTCACCCAGGAGTGGCTAAGTGAAGGAACCACAGAAGGACGTGGTGAGTGAGGCTATTGCCCACTCTGATCAATCCGGTCTCTGGTATAACACCAGCACTAAGAGAGCAGGTTTCCCGAGGCCACGGTCGTCACAAGGGCAAGCTGGAACATTTGTTCTGGGTCTGGGAGGACCAGTCCTGTGCCAGACAGAGCTCCCAACCATCCACAGACAGGGTCCTTAAGATAGACTCCTCTTCACGCTCATTCTCCTGTGGGTACCTTCCCTGGGAGATATATGGGAAATCCAGTATTATATAGCCCCACCCACCAGCTCACCTCCTGGGCAAGCAGCCCCCTCACCTCCAGTGTGTGCTGTAAGGATTCCGTGAGGTGCCTCAGCTCCTTCTTCTCCTGTTCTACACCCTTGAGGCATCTTGCGGTGAGTTCGAGCTCCCTGTGAGGATGGAGAGCTGGAATGGCAACGAGCACCCTTCCCAGCCTCTGCACTCAGACACGCTTCTGTCGTACCTGATGCGGCTCAGCAGGGCCCATGAACAGCCAGCACTCTGCAACGCTGGGCACTAAAAACAGCTGCAGAGTCAGGGCTGCAAGGACGGCTCAGCCAAATGAGGTGGGTTCGCTAACCAGGTACAGTAAGGTCCTGAAGCCGGGGACTTAGCTTCCAATTCAATGTCTAACAAGTACTTAGGGAGATTCTCTTATTTGTATGCTAATTAGAAAAAAAGAGTCTCTATTCTTTCCCCCCATATATAACTAAATGACTCCCTTTAATAAGGTGCTTCTGGGCTGTCACTGATAATCCGTGGTGGAGATGGGGATGGAGATGGGAGGGGTGGTGATGATGATGATGATGATGGTGATGGCATTGCTATGATACCGAGCACCATCCATCACAGAAGTAGTTTCCAAATTCTGGACAGACTACATCTGAATCGCCTGGCTGGGGATATACACATGTCCTACATTCACGAGATTATAATGCAATTAATGCCTATAATAGGCAACTAGATGGGTAAATAATACATCAGACTAAAGATCCCAATGAGTCATTAACTAAAGTGCGGAAGGACTGCAGGAGAGATGGAGAACGTTGCGGGTATTTTGGGGGCAGCACTTCTAGGCCAGGCCAGTTTGCTGCCAATAACTTGGGTAAATGGATCTGGCAAAGGTATGAGGGGCTTGGTCCATGGGGGAGGCTGGCCTGCACTCACCCACGACTCACACTCTTGTTCATACCTTTGCAAGAGTGATGGGAAATGACCTGCTAGGGACGGAGAGATGGCTCAGCTGTTAAAGGCCAGGCTCCCAACCAAAAGAGCGGTGGTGGCGCACGCCTTTAATCCCAGCACTCGGGAGGCAGAGGCAGGTGGATCTCTGTGAGTTCGAGGCCAGCCTTGTCTACAAGAGCTAGTGCCAGGACAGGCTCCAAAGCTACAGAGAAACCCTGTCTTGGGAAAAAAAATTATAAGAAATGACCTACTGAGGGGGGTGGTTATTTTCTGGGCATACTCGAGATCTGGAGCATTGGAAAGACCAGGTCATAAGTGGTTTCCTGGCAAAGCCCTCTCCAGGTCTGACTGCACATGGCTGCCAGGGCATCCCCTTGTTGCCTCCTCCCCACCAGCATTGCCTGGGCAATTCCATTCCCTCCTATCCCTCCCAGGGCCAGGACAATTCCATCCCTTCCTATCCCTCCCAGGGTCTGGGCATTCCCCGTTGCCCCGCCCCCCAGGCATGCCCCGCCCCCGCTGCCCGCCCCCAGGCCCTCGGTTACCTCTTGATCTGCTCTTGCTCGACTCGCAGCTCTTGCACCACCTCCTCGAATTGCTGTTTCTCAGCCTCCAGCACCTGGTTCAGGCGCTCAAGCTCCTAAAGAGAAGAGGAAAGTCAGAGGAGGCACAGGGCTCCTAGGCTCAGGACGATCCCTCTTTTCGCTAGCCCAGGGGACACCCCAGGGTTTGGGGCATAAGGACAAGCTTGTAAGTTCCGAGGAGCCCAGGCTCCATTCAGCGCACGCGGTCTCAACTAACCCCAAAATATGATGAAGCTGGCCGTGAAAACGGTTAGCAAGAGGAAAGACAGATTTAGAAATGATCCCAACAAGGGTCTTCCGACAGATGTGACTGTAATTCTGGATGTTGTTCCACTGGGCAACTCTAGGGATTAGCATCCCAAAGTGAAACTGTCTTCTCATTTTCCAGTTCCAAATTACTCTCTGGTCACCTGGGGGCTTTGTTCTCAAGCAGAATGGCATCCTTGCTAGGGAGGGGCACTGCCTATGGAGGGCGATGTTGCCATTGGCTTTGAAGAGATTCAGATGGGGAAGAAAATATATAGAGGGCAGTATCTGATTTTAATCCCCACACCTAGGTTTCTTATCCGCGTAAGTTACTTCTTTTTCATCTAATCTTTCCTGGTACCTGGCTACAAACTGCCTCAGTTTGCTAATGTGGTCACCACCTGGGCAGCTCCCTGGCGTTCTGGTGCCCCTAGGCACATGCCCGGCTACAGTACACTGGATATAGGTAGCTGGGCTCGTGGGAGTAGCTGAGGCCGATGGAATGTGAGCAGGAGGGCAGATGGCTTTTTTTTTTTTTTTTTTGGTTTTTCGAGACAGAGTTTCTCTGTGGCTTTGGAGCCTGTCCTGGAACTAGCTCTGTAGACCAGGCTGGTCTCGAACTCACAGAGATCCGCCTGCCTCTGCCTCCCGAGTGCTGGGATTAAAGGCGTGCGCCACCATTGCCCGGCAGATAGCTTTTGAAAAGATGATGCATGGTAGGCTATGGTTCCTTTCCCCTGGCATAGGTAGGGGTCCCCTTAGCCTGGATCCCCAGGGATGAGGACAGATGAAACAGAGCTCCAACCAGTCCAAGTAGCTGTGTGAGAAAATACATTTGCGCTGTTAAAAGCCATGGACATACGGGGGCTTTTAGTTACTGCAGAAGCTATGACCTAGCCTATAGCTATATTTGACATATCTTATCTAGATAAGATACAAATGAAATTTGTATTCTTGCAATATACCCCCTCCCACAACTGAAGAAAACTTCAGACCTTAAAAAAAAACAACATACATATGAAGCCGGGCGGTGGTGGCACACACCTTTAATTCCAGCTCTTGAGAGGCAGAGGCAGATGGATCTCTGTGAGTTCGAGGCCAGCCTGGTCTACAAGAGCTAGTTCCAGGGTGGCCTCCAAAGCTACAGAGAAAACCTGTCTGGAACCCCCCCTCCCCAGTCAGAAACTGTGTCAGTTTTGAACAACCTACAAAAAGCCCCTACCCTCTGTCACCTCTGCCCCTCCCTCAAAGCCACAGATACAAAAACATTGGCAAATAATGGGAGGTTTTGTGGAAATCTTCACAGGGAACCAATAGCAGGGCTCACCTCATTCAGGCAACAAAACTCTGCTCCTCTCCCTGCCTCTCGAGTCTCCTCTGTGCTTGCTCAAACTTTCCCTCCCTTCAACAGCTGCCTCGCTCCTGACCTTTACCACACTTTCTTCCAGGGTCTCTCTAAGTCTCGGAGACCTGTGGAACCCAGCCCACAAAATAAGGGCTAGCACACGGTCCTGAGCCAAACAGAAGACCCGTGGGGCCAAGGGCAGCAGCCAGCATCTGGTCAGTCCAGGTTGCTACAGCGCACTTGGAGAAGCAGGCAACCCGTGTTGCCCACCAGGTCCATTTCAGCCCACATCTGCCTCCCTCCCAGCTTCCCTCACCAAATCCAGCTTCTCCTTGGACCATCAAATACGACTAATTTCTTTTCCCTTCAGGTATTTAGAAAGAAACAGTGTGTTCCCAAGTCTCCTGTCCTCCAAGCTAAACACATCTTGTTTGCCATGCTTCACAGACCATGATTTCTCGTCCTCAATAAAACTAATTACATCCGTGAAAAGAATGCAGCTGCAGGGGCCCCTGCTCAGGAAGCCTTGATACAGGGAGGATTCTTCGCAAGGAATTTACAGGCCCAGTGCAATTCCAGGAAATAGCCCGGTGAGATTCTTTTCTATTCATCCAATGCCACATCTATTTACCAAGCGCACACTATGTTCCAAGCTCCTGCTGGGCTCCGCATGGAGGATCTGAAGATGTTCTTATGGAGCCCGTGGCCGAGCGTAGCTACTGAGAAACCCTGCCCAGGATTTTAGAGCAAATGTAGGAATCCAGTAGTGCTGAAATAATCAGACATCTCAGAGAGTACTACAAAACAAGATACATGTCCTGCAGGACAGAGACACAGTTCCAGGCCAAGCTCTCCGGGATGGAAGTAGAACAGAAAACTCCACGGAGGTGAGAATCTGATGATTCTTGAGCTGAGAGACAAAGATGGGCAGATAAATGGGTTGGAGATTTAGCTCAGTGGCTTGTCTAGTAAATACTGGGTGAAAGAACATTCCAGATGGAAGGAATACATACAAAAAATACGTATAAAGTACATCCAAAGCCCCCGTGGAAACACGTTGCCTGGAAGAACTAAGCCAGGCCCAGATGAGACATGAGGGCAAATACGATGGGAGAGAGGCTGGAGTCAGAGAAGCAGGGAAGCTGGCAAAGGAGACGCTGGAGGTCATCTCTGACTTGGATGAGGGTCTTACTGGGTTTTGGGTGTTTTTTGTTTGTTTGTTTTCCTTGAACAAGAAGCAAAGAACATTTTGTTGTTTGGTCATTTTGTTTGGATATATAGTGAGACAGACTATCCCAGACTGGCTTTGAATAAGTTCCCCAGCCCAGTCCAGCCTTAAATTCACAATCCTCTAGCCTCTGCCTACTGAGTGCTGGGATTGCAGCTGTGCACCGTTGCAGCAGCTGCAGTGAATGTTCTGAGAACAGAGGATGGTGACGCGCTTTCTTTTCCCTTTAAACACTGAGTTGGCTACCTTGTAGAGGAAGAGACAGAGACGTAGAAACAGTTTAAGGGCACCAGGTGGGAGGTGGCGGCACCAGTGCCTGCTAGTGGTGGCTCTTAGAAGTAGGGTGGGAAAGAGAGGAAGGAGGGAGGACAGGATGAATGAAGCTTGACCCAAGTTCCTGGCTTGAATAAACCATGGGTGGTACATACCCTGAGATGGGTATGTGAGAGGAAACCCAGTCATTTCTAGGAAAGGTAAAGGCAAGACATCTTGATCTCAGACAAGGTGTGCTCTCAGCATCTTTGGAAGTCTGGCTGGGATGTGAAGTCAGCTGTTGGGAAGCAGAGGATGGACGGCAACAGAAGGAAGGGACTGGGGATATATATCATCCTGGGAGTCATTTGCATACAAATAGCAAAATGTAGTGAGGGACTGTAGTCTAGACAGCCTTAAGATCCAGAGCAGAGAGAGGAGGGGAAGTTCAAGTACTGTGCAAGGCAGCACGGTCTGCAGAGTTGCTGTGATGGTCGCACAAGTTCATTCACACAAACTGCTTGTAATTTAGTAAGTGCTTATCACGTGCCCCCCAGGCCAGGCTTTCAATCTTAGCACTCAGAAGGCAGAGGCACATAGATCCCTGTGAGTCAGAGGCCATTCTGGTCTGTGTAGTAAGTTTCAGGCCGGTCAAGACAACACAGAGAGACCCTGTCTCAAAATGAGGTATAATACACAGTTTGAAGAGACTATTAGAGTCAGATGGGAAGACTGTTAAAATTATCAGACCAGGGGGGCTGGAGAGATGGCTCAGTGGTTAAGAGCACTGACTGCTCTTCCAGAGGTCCTGAGTTCAATTCCCAGCAACCACATGATGGCTCACAACCATCCATAATGAGATCTGGTGCCCTCTTCTGACCTGCAGGCATACATGTAGACAGAACACTGTATACTTAATTAATTAATTAATTAATAAACTTAAAAAATTATCAGACCAGGAATTAAAATCAAAAAAACAAACCCAACTGTAGGCTATATACTAAAGACTTTAATAGAAAAAAATAGACATGTAATTAATAGATGATTAATATATGTAGGGAGATGGATTTTTACACACATACATGCACACACAGAAACGTGCATGCGCGCGCGCGCGCGCACACACACACACACACACACACACACACACACACACCAAATCCAAAATTCAAAACACAAGACAATTGGATAATCACCAAGTATGATGGTGTGTTCTTGTAATCCCAGAACTCAGGAGGAGGATGCAGGATCAGGAGTTCAGGGCTGGCATAAACTACATATCACTCTGCCTCACAAAGCAAGCAAGAAAAGAAAACTCAAAGCAAAATAATAAAGCCACACCAGGAAACAATAAAGAATGCCTTTGCTGAGAGAAACTTCTAACTACACCAGAGAACTGCTTTTCATGCCTTCCCACGTGTGTACAGGCAGGACACAGGGTACACCATCAACTGGCAGCTGCCTATAGAAGAGGCCTCAGAATAAAACAGTCCTTTTGACAACTTGATTTTTCATTTTCTAGTCTCCAGAACTCTGTGAAATATATTGCTCTTGTTGAAGCCACTTGGCCTGATTTTTTCATGGTAGATTAAACTGAATAAAATCAATAAATCACACTATTCAATGATGGCAATATTCCATCAGGATCAATGAACCACACCATTCAACAAGGGCAATATTCCACATTATTCCCAAGATCGCAGAGAATATTCGCCAATAGAGTCTGGACTCTGCAGGAGGAGAACAGCTTAACAAATTTAAAAAACTAGAAATCACATAATGTTTGATTTTAAGCAATAATGAGATTATACTAGAAACTAAGAACAAAACAATAGCAAGAAAATCCACAGTGATTGGTGATTAAACAATATTTTCCTGAGTAACATGAGCTGAAGAAGTGATTTCAAGAGAACTCCCCCCAAATTAAATATTGAGAACTAAGTCTTAAAAAAAAAAGTAACATTCCTTGTTACTTATTCAAGTGAACTGACAGTGTCTGCCCACACAAAAACTATCTCTGAGCGTTCATAGCAGCTTCACTCAACCCAGCGGTCCGCCTGTGGGAAAAGAGATAAACCAAGGTATACACCCAGGTAACAAATTTATTCAGCTCTGAGAAGAAACCGGTGTTCAAGCCATGCAAAGGCATGGTGGCTGCTTAAATGTACCTCACTGAGTGAAAGACGGTGAACTGAAAAGTCACGTGTGGCATACGACTCCAACTCCATGCGCTCTGGAAAGAGCGAAACTTGGAGACAGGAAGAAGATCAGTGGTTTCTGGGTTAGGGGTGGGAGAGATGAACACACGGAACACAGGATTCTTACGGCAGTGAAACTATTATTTGTGATATCCCAGTGGGGAACTAGTGGCGTTTTACACCTGTCAACAACTATAGAATGTGCTATACTGAGTAAAGCCCACTTGGTAGTGGTGTCACACGCCTTTAATCCCAGAGCGTGGGACGCAGAGGCAGGCAGATCTCTGTGAGTCTGAGGTCAGCCTGGTCTTGAAGAGCTAGTTCCAGGACAGCCAGGGCTACACAGAGAAACCCTGTCTTGAAAGAACAGAGAGAGAGATAGAAAGAGAGAGAAGGAGAGAAGCCTGATGGCCCTAGCAGATATGCCTGGCAGCTCCCCATGAATTCTGGGCTAAAAAACACTTAGGCTAAGAGCCCAAGGGTCTCTCTTGGAAAATGCCATGGCTACAGGTACATGATCACACCATCACATGGAATATTTCCCTGAATTCTAGTCTGTTTAGCTTCTCGGTAACCCAGAACACAAAGAAGCGATTGCTTTTATTAAGCATTGGAGATGAAGAACACAACGTCCAGAAGAATCAGATGACAATCACACCAGAAGTGTTGAAGCTGAAACTCTACCGGTCTCCTGGCTGTAGATTCTGAGGTTCCCTATGGTTCAGACTATCTCCCAGAAACCTCATACTTATCAGAAGAACCATCTTGCCTCTGGAATTGAGAATTCTTGCTATGTAGCCCCAAACCCCTTTGCCAATTTTGGATCTAGGAGGAGAAGGTATTGGGGACAAGTAGACCTACCCTGTGGGTGAGCTACCTAAGGAAGAAAAACATTTAGGCACAGGGACTCAGTGTGACCAGACCAGGAGCAGAATGTGGGCTCTGTTTCTGGCCTAGAGCACATCACTGACAGGGAGCTTGACCCTCCTGTGGTTCTCTTCCTGCTGCCCGCTCCAAGCGTCCCCCACCATACCAACATCTGGGCTTGCACCTTACTCGCATTCTGTAGCTGCCAGCGTCCCACTTCAGTGTGGCATTAGGGAGGCCTGTGTGCCCTGGGTCTCTGCTGCCCTAATTTCCAAGCTAAGACCTAAATAGTGTGTCTAAATTTTCCTTGGGCCAATTTCTGCCCCAGATTCCACCTCTGTTGGCTAAGTCTCCTCGCGCCATTGGGGGCGGTGTCTCCCACTCCATCCCATGCTGGGTCTCCCAGGTCACCTGTCCTTAAAGTTTCTGACAGTATACCAAAGTCTCCCTTTAAATGCACAGGATGCTATGGAGAAAAAGACCAAACTCTAACGGAATCTAGATGAGAGTGTGTAAACCTTAGGGTTCAAATTCACTATGGTGAGACCAACTCAGGGTCCCACTCCCTCATTTGCTCTTCCTGGGCACTGGGCACACGTGGTGCACTGACATGCATGCAGGGAAAACACCCACACACATAAAATACTTTTGGGGTTTTTTCTTTTCTTTTTTTTCCTTTTTTTATTTTTTCTTTTCTTTTTCCTTTTTTTTGTGTTTTGTTTTGTTTTTGAGACGAGTTTTCTCTGTGAAACAGTCCTGGCTGTCCTGGAATTCCCTTTGTAGACCAGGCTGACCTAAAACTCACAGAGATCCACCTGTCTCTGCCTCCCAAGTGCTGGGATTAAAGGTGTGCGCCACCACCACCCAGCTATAAAACACTTTTTTTTTTTTTTTTTTCGAGACAGGGTTTCTCTGTGGCTTTGGAGCCTGTCCTGGAACTAGCTCTGTAGACCAGGCTGGCCTCGAACTCACAGAGATCCGCCTGCCTCTGCCTCCCGAGTGCTGGGATTAAAGGCGTGCGCCACCACCGCCCGGCCATAAAACACTTTTTAAAGACATTTAATCCCATTTTCTACTCCACATCTCCAAATTAAAACCTTAAACTTTTTCTTTTATTTGTAATCAACACAAAGACTCTAAAGTCTATTTGGAAGGCTAAATGGGCACAGGAGGTGAAATTTTGGGAGAAAAATGGAAGTGGAGTCCTAGTGGCTTGAAATAAAGCTGTAATGTAAAGCTGCCAGAATCAAGTTGGCTTAGTCTTGTTTTTTCCATGGTTGCCATGCTCTCCTCTCACACTGGATGCTGTGACAGGACCTGAGGGTTTGGGGTCTAAAGGAGACTGTGTTTCTGACTTCAGGGTGTGTTTGAGAGACCCATGAGGGCGGGTGGGGAAGGAGCTGAACTCCTGAGCTGAGCCACAGTCAGGCACTGAGCTACAGCTGATGGCCTCAGCCCTGTGGCTGACCTGGAAGAGGACAGTAAAAAGGGACAAGGCTGGAGGCAGGGGGCTGGGTCAGTCTCTGCCGTGAAGGCTCCTGTGAGCACCACTCTGCCAGGACAGGCCTCACCCATGCAGGAGTGGCCCATAACTGATAATAACATGAGCATCCCACGAGCTGAGAAAAACAGCTGCTCACTGAGCACACACTGCACGCACAGTGTGCCAAATGCTTTCAGTGTAACATCGTGCTTCATCTTTACAACATCCCTAAAAGGATGGATTTCATTATTTTCCTAGGGTTTTTGGATGAGAATATTGACATTCAGAGAGGTTAAGTAACTTGTCAGGGACCATCAAGTTAGAAGGACTAAGGCTACATACAACCCCAGGAAGCTGACTCCAGGGCTCCTGGCTTACTTACCACATGCCCTGCCCTTCAGGTGTGGGGACGGAACAAATGGTCAAATGATTGAGACAAGAGTCCCCTTGGCCTTCAGGCTGCTTTAAATCTGCGCTGAGCCTCCACAGGGCTTGTACTGCTGGTGCCAACAGGATGAAGGGATCTCTGATGTTCTCAGACCCCATCACTCTTATGTACCAGAAGCCCCCACCCCAAAACCGAGGCCATTACATCATCCTATGGATATCAGTAAAGCTGCCTATGAAGTATTCAGACGGCTTTGTCTCTAAGACCTGCTCACTCATTCGTTTCCCAAAGGCTCACGGGAGAAATATTGCTTCCCACCAAGATGCTGGAGCAAGATGAAGACACTGTCCTCTGGTGGTCTCGCTGCTCCATTCTATCTGAGGTCCCTCAGGCAAGTCTCTGGATGCCTAGTGGCCCCCACCACCAGTACCATCTCCTAATGCAGTGGTTCTCAACCTTCCTAATTCTGAGACCCTTTAACACAGCTCTTCACATTGTGGGGCCCCTCAACCATAACATTATTTTTGTTGCTATTTCATAACTGTAATTTTGTTAATGTTATGAATCACAATGTAAATATCCATGTTTTTGGATTGTCTTCAGTGACCCCTGTGAAAGAGTCATTTAATGTCCCCGCCCAAGGGGTTGTGGCCCACTGGATGAGAAATACTGCCCTAATGGCAGCCATGAGGGGGAGCTGAGTCTTCCTGCGCAGTCACACTGGTGCTTACCTCCCTCTGCTCCCTCTGAAGGCACAGTTCTTCTGTCTCCTCCATCAGCTTGTCTGCCAAGGCAAACACACACTCACTGAAAACAGCAGGGGTCCTGAAGGCAGGGGCCTTAGGTGGCCTCTGTCACCTGAGCCATCTCCCAGGGAAGGGGTCTGCCCTCCTAGTCAGAGGTGGGGTCCTGCTCTGCTGAGCGGAAGCTGTCCCACTGGCCCGAGCTGCCTTTCGGGTCATCTTCCCTGTTCTGTGCACCCATAGATCCACAGAGGACTTGACCGCGGTGGCTCGAGAGGGTTTTCAAAGCCTGTGGTCTCTGCGGTTTCCTACTGCTGGCACTAATGCCCTGTTAGTCAGAGAGGGCACATTCCGGGTAAGGGGGGGGTACTTAGAGCAGGCAGTGAGGAGCCGGGGCCCTGGATGTCTCAGCCAGCTCCCAGGAAGAGAATCAACCCACGCTCATCATCTCCCCATGTCATTGAGGGTGTCATTGAGCAGACAGAGCATGGGGGCTGGATCCCTGCAGCTAGGTTTAAAGTGACTTTGGTTAGAGATGAAGAGGATAAGCACAGGACTTGAGACTCAGGCAGGATAATATTTTTTCCACTTTTAGGTCCTTCAACCGAAGGCCTGACACGTTCACACACCCAAGGATTTTCCCTTTAAACTGCACTCCACCCCATGTCTAACACGAGGGACCATTTTGGTCTCTTCTCTAAGGAGGAGGAAATTGAGGTTTATAGAGACTGGGTGACCTACAGAGCCACACAATAGAAAGGTAAGTGACGGGGCTGGGTCTAAAGCCGAGTGCCTGGTCACGAGTCTCTCCTGCCTCTAACTTCCTGGTCAAAAGGACATTTATCGCACCAAAATGCGCTCTAGGTGTCAAGCTCCCTGCCATGCCCCAGAGAGATCTCCTGTACCACTCTCTGTCTGTCACCCAGGTTCCCAATTCCAGCTCACCCCGGTAACCAACCTAAATATTCCTGCTTCTCCTTAGCCAGCTGTAGCCCCTGTGCCTCCAGGCTTTTGATCATAGCTTCTCCTAACTGGGCATTTTTCCAGGTCCTGGGGAGGGAAGACAGATGGGAGAGAGGAGAGGAGAGGAGAAATACAAACAGTTAAACCAGAAGGAAGGCCCGGGGAGAAGGCGATTGTACATTTTTCGTGTTAGCCTCTCTTCTGCCCTGCAGAATCCCTGCTCAGTCTGGCACCCAGAGCTCTGGGCACGCCACCAGCATTGATCAGTTACAGTAACTGGAGGCTGAGGTCGCAAAATGGGCCACAAGGACAGAGCCAAGAGCGCTCACAGAGGAGGGAAGGGACTGTTTCTCTCGCTGCCTTCTACGCCACTGCATGTCCACCGCCTGATTCAAAGCTGGGTACTCGGTGTTATTGTTTGGGTTAGAAGATGAACTGGCTTGAACGGGCACGGGCTGTGTTGGTCACGTGGGTTCTGTGATTTGTAAACACCATCTCTGGTCCTTGCTAGGGTTAATTACAGGTCTGGGCAGGCAAGGTGGACATACTGGGGTGTTGAGTATGAGAAGCAATGATTGATTGACGCCTGAGAATTGGAGGCTAGTGGTGTCCACATCTGCCACCTGACAGTGCGGACGCCTACCCGAACTCACCACCTAGGGCACCCGCATAGACGATCTACAGTTCTTCCCATACACCTTAGCCAGCTCCCACAGCCCTGTCTTAGGACCCAGCAAAGAGGCAGGTGGGTAGACCAGTCTCGCCCATCCGCTCTCATCCTGGCCCCTCAGAGACCCTGCTGGCAGACACTCAGACACTTACACCTTCCCAGACTCCTGCAGCATCTCGAGCCATTGCGTCTGCTCAAACTCAGACTCAGCAGCCAATAAGACATTCCCCTGCCGGGAAGAGGAGCCAGAGTGAGAGGTAGCAACTCCAAAGGAGAGGGAGGCAATCTCTTCTCTTCTCCCGCCCCCCAACAGGCCTGGGCCCTGACAGTCCTTTCATGTTGTACTATACAGGGTTATTTCCAAGGGATCAAGACAAAGCTCATTTGTCCTGTGGACCCTGGGCTAGGGGAAGGTCCCCACTCACATGGAAGTCCTGGTGTGAGATCTTCATGGCATAGGGCATGCTGGGCTCTTCTCTGGCCTCCACTAGGCAGCCGCCCAGTGGGATGACACCCTGAGGAAGAAGCAAAGCAGGCAGCTCCCACCCGACCCAGCTCACATCACTTAAGAGTCCCAGGAGGTCCTGGAGAAAGCCAAAGGCTTTGCTAAGCGCCGCAGAGGGGACCACATCCTAGGGTTATGATACCAAGGCTAGAACTGACTCCCAGAAGGAAGAGAGCTAGGGCTGGCACTGTGACTCAGGAAGTGTGTGTGTGTGTGTGTGTGTGTGTGTGTGTGTATGTGTGTGACGGGGGACCCAGTGCAGAAGCTAGAAGGCATGTCTTGAGTCCTGAGAGGATTTGTCCTCCACATTCTACCCAAATCACACAACAGATAGTTCCCTAGCATCCCCGAGTGTCCCCACTGGTCCCTCCCTCGCTGTGGCCCTGGAAAGGAGCCTCCTTACCTTAGGATGTATATTAAAGTATTTATTGGTTTCGAAGCTCTTTCTTTCACTCTCAGAGTAGTAAAGCAGAAAGCTTTCTTTGATGATGAAAAACCTAGTGGGGAGGCATGAGAAAATGGTGAGATCTTGTGGGCCAAGAACACCCTTGGGGGCCCTGGACTCACATGGGAGCCCACGGGGGACCCTAGCTCACACTGCACATGGCTCAGAGGGGCCTCAGATGACCTTCTGGATAGGCAGTGAAGGAGGGAGGCTCATGGCTGGCTTCCAGGGCTGTCCCTTCAGTTCAGTAGGAACCTGTTGTCTTTCTCCTCAGGTCCCTTTACCCTCTGAACTACCCAGTACTCCAGTCACGTGGGAGCGCCTGTCTAGGTGTGGATGGAGGATGAGACACATGGTTCGAGATGGGTGTTTTGGTGTAATCAAATGGAATCGGGTATCAACTGCTAAGGTTTGCAGCCCTGATACCCCAAGGTGATCCCTGCATTCTCTTTTGTTTCTGATTGTGCACGTCCTCTTTCTGAGACTCAAGTTTAACTTGGAATCAAAGTGGCCATGGTACTTTCTGGGTACCAGGGAAGCAAATCCTCCATATGCCAACAGGTACATTCTTTGACCTGTCTTGGGGACCCTTACAGAACTATCAGTGGAAGCTTCAGGAAACCAAGTGTGCTCCAGGGGGAGCCCCAATTAGGTCACAAAGCTCCCAGGGCTTAAAGATGCCAGAGTTCTCCTTCCTCCAGGGACGCTGCTCCGATGTGACCTGAAATGGATCTGGAGGGATCCTGAGTTGTGAGGCATGCACCTGTGCATGCATGTGTGTGTGTGTGCATGCATGTGTGTGTGCGTGCATGCGTGTGTGTGTGCATGCATATGTGTGTGTGTGCACATGTGTGTGTGCATTCCTGGGTGTATACACAGGGGAAAGTTCAGAGCAGAGACACAGTGGAACCTGCTAGGACAGACTCACAGTGGTCAACGGTGTGACTCTCTTAGCTGCTTAGCATTCAGTGACATGACACTGGTGACAATATAGGCCACAGCAGGAGTATTTGTACTATGAAAATCAAATGCTGCAGAATCACTCCAAGAGCCTGTCATTAAACTGTTTGTTCCCTTCTGATGAGGAGCTTGAGAAGATGCTGGTGGCATCAAGAAGTCAGAGGACCCCTTCAGGTTCCACCATCCCCATGATCTTTCCTGTGACCACAGCGACTTTGAGGCAGAGTGGAGGGGCAACCTGAATGGCTGCAGCAGCCCCTTTCCTGAGGGAACCTAAGCTCAACTTCATACTTTGTTGTGAGTTCATAATTTTTTTTTTTTTTTTGGTTTTTCGAGACAGGGTTTCTCTGTGGCTTTGGAGCCTGTCCTGGAACTAGCTCTGTAGACCAGGCTGGTCTCGAACTCACAGAGATCCGCCTGCCTCTGCCTCCCGAGTGCTGGGATTAAAGGCGTGCGCCACCATCGCCCGGCGTGAGTTCATAATTTTGTTCTCCCATTCCCTTTTGAGTTGGAGGTCTTGCTGTGTTGCTCAGGCTGGTCCTTAAATCATAGACTTGAGCAATCCCCCCATCTGCTGAGACTGCAGAGCAGTCTGACTTCAGCCCATTTTCTGTGTTGTGCCAACCATCCAGTAGCCACAGAATAAATGCAGTCCTGGCAGACACTGTGTTTGGGTTCTTGCACTTGGCACCGAGTACTCCCTGGCACACCTGAGTGCTTCTTTATCCAGAGGGGGTCACTGGGTTCCTGAAGGGTAGGACTATGCCATATCAGTCCCATGGGAAAACAGATGTCCTCCAATGGTTCCAAAAGAAAGTTACAGAGTGCGTAAGAGCTTAGACCTCCCATTTTCCAGCTTGGGGATGGGGAGTTTGGGTAAAGACACTCAGCTCCCTGACCCTCAGTCTCAATAGAAGAGAAGTGAGGACACCTGCATTCTGGGATGGAAGTGGGGACTGAATGAGACCGGAGTCATAACTAGCCCATGTGTGAAGGACCCAAGGTGGGATGGAGTGATGCATGGCCTGGCGAGGTCCCCTGCAGGAAATGCAGGCAAGCAGAATAGAGTTGCCTCCCTACTCCCACAATAGTGTGACACAAACCCCTTTCTATGTTGACTCCCTATCTGCAGAGGGATTCTGTGTCTGCACACAGGATTTTTAGGTGGTATCTATGGTTCAGCGAACTAATAATTAGGCAGGACCATGATCTAATGGAGCTGTGGCTTTATAAAAGAGGAACCTGGGCTGGAGGTGTAATGGTCATTTGCCTCGCGTTCACAAAGCAATCTCCAGTGCCACGTAAACTAGCATTGTAGTACACACTGCTAACCTCAAACACTCAGGAAGTAGAAACAAGAGAATAAGAAGCTCAAAGTCAGCCTCCGCTATGTAGTGAGTTCAAAACCAGCCTCAGCCACATGAGGCTCACTAGTGGCACATGCCCCTAATCCCAGCGTGTGAGTCGCTGAGATCCAAGGACTACACGTCTGAGGTCAGCCTGAACTGCACAGAGAGCCCCTAAGTCAAGAAGAACCAGAGAAGGTAATCTCCGAAGAGAAGGCAGATACCTCAGACACAGGGCCCACAGGTACCAAAGTCCGGTCTGAGCTGTACTTGGTTCTAAAAGGAACTAGAAGGCTGGAGCAGAGGAAGCAAGACTACCATCCCTATATCTAGACTACGGAGGGCCTGGGGCTACTGTGATAGCAATAATAGCAGCACTTACATTTACTAAGCCCTTACCGCCCCAACCTACCCGACTCCACAGTTACCCTCCCAGGCAGGTGCCCCGTGCTTCCTATGTGCAGACACGGAGCAGAGAGCTGGCATAAGGACCTGAAACTCCCTGGTAGAGATTGGCTTTCTCTCAGAGTAAAATGACCATGTATGTGTGTGGTGGTGGAGGTTCAGCAGGAGTGACATGACCTGACTTACACTGTAAAAGGCTAGCCCTGGCTACTGCAAGGGAAACAGATTGTCCTGGCATAAACAGGGGATCTGCCAAAAAGCTATGGCCACACATCACTGGATGCAAGTGGTATGTAGAATGGATCGAGGCATGTAGAGTTCCGGGATCTTCCTGATACACAGGGCGTCCCCAGAGGTTACCCCCCTCCTAAAGCAAGCACAGAAAGGCAGAGGAGAACATTCCAGGCAGCCTCTGCTCCACGGCGGCCATACTTCAGCAGGCCGAGAGTCAACATGGACTGCCACATGAGCCATACCCAGCACAGACCTAGAGGCCGAGGGCCAGCTCCTACCCACCATGGCTCATCTGACAAGACCCACAAGATCTTTGCCTGTCAAAGAGCCGTGGTGGTGGCCACTTTGGGTGATGTCTTTTGGCTTCCTCTCAGCAGCTGAGACCCTTGCAAGTCTAGAGAGGCGTTCCTCTTCTCATACCTTTCTTCAAAGTCGCCCTGTTCTAGACACCCTTGTTCAGGATGCAAAGCTGCGGCAGCCCATTTGGGGCCCTGCAGAGCTGGACAGCCAGTGTAAGGGCTGGTCACAGCTAATATGTCATTTCTACATATTAGCTTCTGTGAGGCTCAGAGAGCCTGCCTCTCGGAACAATGCTGGAGGTGAGGGCTTTCACGTCCAGTTCACAGGTGAGGAAAGAGGGCCTTAGATGTGAGGTAACACACAAAGCCCTATGACTGCAGACGAAGGATCGGAACCCAGGACCATCAGGCCCTGATGTGACGTAACACACCCAGGACGATCACGCCCTCCTCCCACCCCCTATATGGCTCGCAGAGCTGCTGTCCTGGCTCAGGACACACACCCAGGAGAGAGACATAGGAAACCAAACTGCAGTAGGCAAGGTGGAAGTCCATCAGATACCAGCAGTGGTGGGGCAAGGATCTAGTCTTCTAGGCCTCAGGCCCCATGAGGAGCTTGAAGATGATAATTAAAGGCTATTATTTCTCCTGCCTGGGAAGGAGGAAAATGAGCCTCATCACACAGAGGCTTAGCTCATAGCAAACACACGAGAAAAGTTCATTAGTACTCTAATTACTGCGATTCCTTATCCTTAAGCTCAGCGTCTGCGCAGCCACTCTGCCCCCTCTTCCCATTCGGGCTCACAGAGCAGCTACCGAAGAGAACATGGCTGCAGTCCAACTGGCTGGCTTCTTGCTTTCCAAACACATGTCACAGCCATGTCCTCCTCCTGTCTGAAGCCTCCCCACCTCCAGGGCAAACATCTGTCCTTGGAGAAGCTTTACTGTCAGCTTTTGCTTTTAGCTCTCCTGGTCCTGGTTACAGGAAGCCTGGAGTGTGTGCGCGGGAAAGGTTTCATGTCAGTCCTGGCTGCCTCCTCTCTATAGAGGGTTTATTACCACTACTATCATTATTATTTTATTATTGTGTCTCAGATGCTCAGGCTGGTCTCAGAATCACCGTATAACTGATGCTGACCTCGAACCTCTGATCTTTCTGCCTCCACTCCTGAGCACTGTGGTTATTTATCGGCGTGAGTCCCTATGCCTGGTTTATGGAGAGCTGAGAACGGAGCCCAGGGCTTCATGTGTGCTACACAAGCAATCTACCAAACGAGCCATGCCCTCAGCCCCTACCCTGCTATTTCCACCTCCAGAAGAATTTAGAAGTCAGCAAGGCACGCCCTTCGCTGCACATACTGTATTGACATTATCTTATTTAAGTGTCTCTACGTCATGTGTGGGATTTTCGTTTCCTAGTGCACTGGTGAGGAAACTGAACCACAGTGAGACCGAGACGCTGGTGAGCGGTAAACTCGGAGCTCTGTTGCCAAAGCTCAAGTTCTGGCTGCCTGTGCCCTGTGCTGCCAGGACGCCCCACCACCATGTCCTGCTGTTGGCTCCCTTGAGCCGATCACTGCGGAACGGCTGCAGTGCCCACTTGGCTCAGGCCAGAGACCTGTTATGGTGCCAGTTGCCCCACCTAAGCAGGTACCGTGCTGGGCCCTGACAGCTCAATGAATCTCTGCCCCGTAAGAGCTCAAGAGTTGAGTGCAGGAGAGAGCATGTGTAAAGAAAGAATTTTAAAACGGCTAATGTATATCAAGCTCCTTCTTGGCACCAGGCCCTGTTTGATCAACCACAGGTTGTGTAGTAATTCATTCGCCGCTTATTCAAGGTCGGTGACGGAACTGGAATACAGAGAAATTTAGGATATGCCCCAGATCACACAATGGGTGAACGGGGAAGCTAACAGTATTGAGCGCTAGACTATAGGGTGATACTGTCAGGCCATGAGAATACACAGCTGCGCAGAGTGCCAGATGCCGTGACCCTGCGGAGCACCGGAGTGCATTAGCGTGACGTTATAACATAGCAGGGTGCGTGGTAAAGTTACACGGCACCTGGAGAATACACGGAGATTACAAAGGACCAAGACACGGAGTAACAAGAGAGGTCGGTGTGAAAAGCAGAAGCATGGCCTCCCAGGGCATGAATGGCTTAGGGTTTGACCGAGGTCTGAGCGGAGGTCATAACAGATGAGGGTTTTGAAGAAGAAATGTCTTAAGAAGTTGGAGGAGCTAGGAGAGGAAGCGACGTTCTCTAGACGTAGAAGGGCATCTGTGGAGAACAGTGCGCTCAAGGTTATAAAATATGTCTGCTGTTATACGCAGATAAGCGCTAAAGGGGTGGCGGGGCAGGGGGGAGGAGAGAGGGTGGGTCTGTAAACAAGGGCTGAGAGCGGGCAGCCCCCACACCCTGCACAGATAGCAAACAAGTCCTGGGAGGTCAATTTGTGGTTTTAGAATTAAGAGAGGTGGCCCTGAGGAGGTCACATCTGGGCAAAGGGGTGAAGCAGTTATTAGAAGGTAAAAATCAACAGAACACACTGAATAGTCAGACAGGAGCAGGATGACCTAAGTCCCATGACACCACGGCCAGGATGTTAGTCTGACTGACAGGATGACACACAGGTGTCATCTAACATGATGGCTTTTCAGAGAGTGGCTTCCCTTCCCTCTACTCTGTGCTCTGAGTCTAAGGGCCCAGCCAGAGCTCAGTGTTAATGCTGGTCTCCTGAGAGAGCCAGTGGAGGCAGAGAAAAATCTTCAGAGCACACATGCCATGCATATCAGACGGACCAGCCTTGGCTGGAGAGATGGCTCAGTGGTTAGGGCTACCGGCTACTTTTCCAGAGGACCTGACCTGGGTTCAGTTTCCAACACCTACATGTCAGCTCACAACCATCTGGAGCTCCAGTTCCAGAAGATCCAATTCCCTCTGTGGCACAGCATACACAAGATGTACAGATACACATGCAGGCAGAACGCACACACACACACGATACAAGTAAGTAAAATCTTAAGAAGAAGAGGAAGAAGAAATCAAAGCAGCAGCAGCAGCAGCAGCCAGTCTGGTGTCCTGAGCTCCCTGAGCTTTGTTTTGGGGATGTAGACCGCATGAGAGAAACTTGAAGTTGCGGACATCACGTAGGACAGAAAGGAGGTATGATGGTGAGTACAGAGGAGGGAGGATCTCAGTAGCATGCATGAGTCTGGGTCAAGAAAGTGGCATTGCCTGTACATTGTATACATACATACAAGCAGGCATGAACAAACAGATGTAAAATTTAAAAAAAAATTGATAAAACCTAAAGTCAACACACAAAAACTGGAAGAAAGGTGTCAAATAAAATAGGCTTCAAAAAACAGAGCAAAGAGCCCGTCTGGAGGCGCTTGCCCTTCTGTGATGTCCCTCAGCTTCCACATTGCCACACTTTCCCTTAAGCGTAGTTTGCTCTGCTCCCAAGACCATGTGATTAGCGGTAGGAGGCAGTGGAGATGGTTGGGCTGCAGGTGGGGAGGCTGAGGAACCAGCCAAGTTCCACCTAGAGTACACAACACCCGACAGCAGGACATCTGAGTACAACACCTGCTGGGGATTATAAGATACAGGACTTAGACTTCTGTGGGAGTTTTCGTCTTGGAGCCAAGGTTATCTTGCTCCCAAGAGGGCAGCAGGAACCTACCCAAGGTCTGGTTTCCCAGCAAGGAGAGGGCGAGCCAAGTTCTGGAGGCACCATGGTGGTCTGTGGAGGCCGAAAACTGCAGGTCCATTTCCACCTTGTCTGCTGGTCAGAGAGTTTGGAGATTGACAAGCATAGTTGTATGTCCTAATGCAGGAGGTGACTGATTCTTTTGAAATTAAGATAGCTCAATACCATCCTGACAGGTGGTCAGAATATGTATGGTCAGGATATGTATGCAAATGAATTTCTGCTCCTTCTGTTGTAACTATGATGTCACCTAGGGAAGGGTGGTCTTCAGCGGCTATGACTTAGAGACCTTAGCTACCTAGAGGACAGAATGCTAATGATTTGATGCCTCAGAGTGATAAGGCCATTGACTGTGTGAGTTATCCTTTTGTATCATGTTAATAAAGTCTTTTGTTACCTTCTCCCCCAGTTTACATAGGGTAAAAAGCTGTGGAAAAATAAACACGGGTGAATTTCAGGATTTCAGTCACTGGAATGCCCTCCTGATTCTTTCTATGTTTTCTGTCTTATTATTTTTATGTGCCTTCATATTCTTTATTTATATCTCTTCAATTCTCACGCCCCTACTCTGGTTAGAAGTAATTTTTGTCAAGGCCTGTCCTCGACAGTGGTCTCAGAAGGGCATCCCATGAACCCCTTGCTGACCCTGACTGAAGCCAAGACCGTCCCCTCCTCCTGCTCAGAGCACCTAGGTCTCTGCATCTGCATTCTGCTACCCCCAGAGGAAGGAGGGGGCTGTGGTCATTTGTTCCCTAGACCCCTCTCAAACCCCTCCTTTCTCTGTTAATGAACTCTTCGATTCCCTTCTTTCTGTCCAGAGGAAAATAAACTAACGAGGAAGGCATCTTCCCACTGCTGTGTGGGCAAGGTAGGGATAGAAATGGGGGACACTGGACGCTCCCCCTAAGACAGAGCCTGAGGAGGAGAGGTTTTACAGAACTCAGCCAGCCACAGCCAGTCCTGTCCTGCCTAATGGTTGGTTATTTATGCAGCCCCGAGCCTTTCCAGGCTCTTCCCCTCAGCCCACTCGGGCATCGATCTCCCTAATGGCAAGTCTCTGCAGTGGTGGGTGTTGGCTGCCCTGTCCCGAGCCTTCCTGTGGCCACTAATTAGCTGAGGTCCAGAGACTGCACTTCACAGATGGGAAACTGGAGCCCGGAGGCCCTGCCAGGAAGCAGGAGAAGGCTGGCTGCGCTGGGCATGGGGCCTGATTCTAGACTCTGACTTTCTGATGGCTGTTGCTGACTCAAGGGGAAATCATGTGTGTTGGGGCGGAGGATGGGGAGGCATTCTCCCAGAGGTGGGAACACAAAGGTCTAGAGGTGGCAGGTAAGATGCTGTTTCCTGAGCCGCAGAGCAGGGAGAGTCTTTGCATGGTGACAGCTCCGGAGCAAGGAAGGTGAGGGGTTGGCAGTGTCTTTCAAAGGGTACAGAGTTTGGCTTGGCACTGGGACCTATTGTTTTGACTTAGACTGGTTTGTTTTGGGTGACTGTAGGCACAGCAGATGGAGTTTATCAGGGCCCCAACCCAAGTGCCCCAGCGTCTACAACCATGATTTTAGCTAAGAGGTTTTCTGACATTTATCAGCCCCAAATCAACTGTGTATGCAGTAGCCAGGTCCCCCATACTTGCAGGGGAAAAGAGAACCAGGAGACCCAGCTAAGGGATCCCAGGCACCTGCCACATCATGGAAGCCACCAGGTGAAAATGCCTGGCTGGAAAAGTCTTAAACAAGGACAAAAAGTCAGGCCCGATGGAGAGAGAAGACTGCCTGAGGTAGCTCAGGACATTCTGCACAATAGCTACCCCACGCCTCACCAATGCTCAAGCTCACAGGACTCACACAAGTTCTGAGGCAGAGACTGAATGCTCCTGGCCCTCGGTAGCTGCAGTTCCAACGGTGCAGCCCTGGGAATCTCTCATAACCTTCACCCTGCTCCAAGCCTTCACTTAAAGTGTCAGAGAGAAACTCAACTTGGGAGGGACTGGGGGGGGGGGGTTGGATCCCATTAAATCCCCAAGAGAAATCAGCCAGAAATAATAAAAGGGTATGAAATGTCTCCGCAAAACGTGAAAGCCCATCCACACCTCCATTTGTTCTGAGGTCTTACAGGAATAGTAAATTATTCATCAAAAATCGAACATCTGCACTAACCACCACCACTACCACAAGCACATGACCTGCGGTCCTGAAAACATCCCAGGCACTCAGACTCCTGGTGTGGGATGGAGAAAGGGCTGTGGTCCCAGGAACGGTCCTGCCCTCCAGGGAGGGGCTGGGACAATGTCTTGAGTTTTCTAGACACCAGCAATAAATCTCAGTTAGCTTGTGGATGAAAGCGATGAAGAAAAACGGTCCATTGCCCTTGCAGCCAGCTTTGGGAGGTTCCTGCACATCCAGGTCTGGTTCTCCATCTCCCAATACCTGTCAGGGCCGTTTGTACATAGAAAGTCGTGTTTATCTAGGGCCTTCATTTGGCGTTGCTGAGAACGGGGCCAAGGTTGCTCTGTGTCTCCACAATACCACTCCAAACATCAGGGGTGGACAGGACCAATCTACCTTCTCTCCCACTCCAACTTCAGGGCTGTGTGTGTGTGTGTGTGTGTGTGTGTGTGTGTGTGTATGTGTGTGTGTGAAGGCACAGTTGGAGGGGTTGTGGTTACAGGTTTGTGGTTCACTCTGCTGAGTGTTACAGAACGGCGAGTGATCTGCTGAACAGAGAGTGGCACCCGTCTCCCAGCCCGCTTTAAGCCTCAACAAAGGGATGGAATTGGCTGTGGAGGTCTCTGCAGAATCTCTGGTTGTTGACGGGAAGTCTCCTGCCAGTCTCGCCCAATTTAACCTCAGTCTCTCTAGACCACATGCAGCCTCACCACTTGGGACCCGGGACTCAGTTCATTCCTCAGGGAATTCCCGGCCACTATAGGCCCGTGATTTCATTCTAACTTCGGCGGCCAATTAAAGTCGCATCTTGGGGGACAGCACAGAGAGAAACTAGCTGGGCGGGCCAAGGTCACAGAGGAAGGCTGAGGCAGGGCGGTGACTAGGGGAGTGGGAGGGGTCCTGAGGCCCCGGGGCTCCCTCCCTAGGCGGGGAGGGGAAATCTCCGGGGACCGGGGCACTCACTTACCGCCGGGACCACTTGGCCGACGATCTCCCGAACGGCCGCTTCCACAGAACCCCGTAGAGCTGCACTTTGGTGCTGATGTCCAGCGCGTCCGCGTCGGCCTGCTCCAGGGACGGCGATGGCGACACAGAGTTAGACTTGGACGTGAACATCCTGTCCCGGAGGCGCTGCCCCGGCCGTGCCCACCCCTTTCCTGGGACTGGAAGGGACAGGGAGGACAGCGAGAAGCAGTGGGCGCGACGAGCAAAGGCAGTTCGGGACGCCGTCGGGGCTCGTCCCAGCGAGCGGAGCCGGACGCCGAGGGGCTCAGGAACGAAGCTCGGGAGCGCCGCCGGCTGGGAGGGAACTCCGCGGGGAGGGCAGCTCCGCCGCAGGCTCGCAGCATCCACTCTCCCCCACCCCCTCCCGCGCAGGCAGCCTCAATTCTGGTGGCCTGGATTGGCTGGGAGTGGCAGGTGAGCCGGCCGCAGGCCAGCGGCGAGCGCCAATGAGGGCAGGCGCCGGCTGCAGAGCCCAGCTCAGAGAGTCCACAGGGTCCCGGCCTGTCGCTCTGCCTGGGATTTGGCCATTGCACCTCCCCACCCCCACCCAGGCGCCCAGCACTCTCCCAGTTCCTTATAATCTGTGGCCCCTACGTCAAAACGAGGGCTGGCTAGGTGTGCGTGGTGAAGAGCAGGGTCAGTCGCAGGCACCTGCTGGCCTCTGGGCGTGGGCGTGGTGTTAGGGAACTGGACTTGTGATTCCCACTCAGGCTTTCAATGACTCTGCAAACCTCTGGACGGTGTTTTTCTCACCTTTAAAGCAGAGACGCTTGCTTGGGGCAGGCCGGTGTCCAGCTAAGACTTTTTGGTAAGTGCCCAAGGACCCGCCTCGTAGAAAAGGTTCCAGCAAGGTTCAGGACCCTTCCCTGTCCCCACAGGTGGGTTTCACTTTGCACTGCTGCGCGACTGTCTGGACCAGATCGAATTTCTTTTCCTGGCACTTGGCAGTCTGTGCTGGCATTTGACACTCGGCGTCAATCTCAAACTGTCAAGGCAGCTTGTGTTCGTGATTTATCTGTGCGTCTCAGGTGCTCCACAGAGCTAGGTGCTCTGTCCCCTTCCGCTCTTAGTGAGGGCATTTGTTGACCGCGTCACTCTGGCCAGGCCTCAGGACTGCCTTTGGCCTCCTTCTCTACAGGTGGAAAGGCACTCCAAAAGTGAAGAAAAGGGTTTGTTTGCATACTGGAGCCCCACCCCTCCCTCTCCCCCTTCGAGTCTTTTCCAGGTTAAGAAGCCACCAGCCCTCAGAGGCAGCCATAATTCACCGATGCCCTTAGTGAAATAAAGAAGTGAAACTGCATCAGAGTTAACAAATAGAAGGGTAATCTGAGAGCCAGATCACTTTGCTCAGACCTGATGAATTTGCCCTGAGCAAGCAACATTGAGGTAGTTAGTATACCATATCTCCAGAGCTCATTTGATGAATGCGTACCCCAATGTAACCACCACCCAAAGCAAGAGACAGACCTCTCCAGCCCTAGCACCCTTTCCAGTCAACCCACAATCTTGCCTCACTTTTCACTTTTCACCGTTTGCTTAATTGCCTTAAAATATTTGACCTGAATGCCCTAAAAAAGGCAGCCTTCAAAGACCTCACTGTCACCTTCTCTTGTTGTCTTATCTGCCCAGCTTTTCTTCTTTATAGTCTATAAAACTGTTTTTATCTTCCCTAGAATCAAGCCTGGGGCCTTCTGAATGCTCGGCAGCTGCCCTACCATTGAATTGCATTGTCCCTTGCAGGCACTAGGTCCCTTGCAGGTGCTCAGGCTCTTGCAGGTGCTCAGGCTCTTGCAGGTGCTCAGGCCCTTGCAGGTGCTTGTTTACAATCCTGATCCTGGATACTTTACTACTTTAGGAGGCCTGCTCTTCTTAAACACAACAAACCAAACACACACACACACACATACACACACACACACACACACAATGGAAACTTGTACCAAGAGCCTTTGGTACTGTGTTCCCTGGAGCACAGCAGGACCTTGAATTGCAGGTGGTAAACACAGGAAGCAGAGCGCACTGGCACTTGCTTTTCCAGGGAAGCAGGTGGCTAAGGCACCTGACTTGTGTCCAGAGGTTTCTATGGCTTCTGGGCTGCCTTGCTGAGGCAGCAGTAGCAAGGGTGCCCACTGCAGTGGGAGTCACTTGGAGTCAGAATCCTGGCAGCATCTGACAGCAGCAGCTAATGCTCTGTGGCATGAGCAGGGTTTGAAGGATTGTTCTAGAAACTTCCCCTCAAGCCTGGCTCTCTGGCCCTCCTGATAGCCTTTTAGCAAACTCATTCTCTCTCCTGAATCGGGTCAGTGGCAGCCCTGGCCTTGTGGTAAAGGCCAGTGATAAGCTTGTAAGCCATGGCACGGGTAGAGCCACTCGTGAGAAATTTTTCAAGGGGAGGGGCTGAAAAAGCCCAGGGGCTCCTGGGAAATGTTCTGTGATGGAAGAAATGGAGCCTAGGTTTCTTTAATGGTCGAGGGAAGCCAGTCTTGCTCATTTCATCTGTGTGCAGGGTATCTGGACAGCCTTCAACTAACAGTTAAGGTTGGGTAGAAAAACTGTAAGAGGCAAGCAATGAGATACTTCAGCGGTTCTCTTCCCCTTGTCAGACAGCCCGGATGCCGCCAGGTCAGGCATGGGCAAAGCTTTTCTGTTCCCACTGTGTTCTCTGCCCAGTTGAAGGGTGCCTTAGTGCACAGAGTCCTGGGGAAGACAAACAAGCCAGGGCAGAGGACGAGTAGGTGGGGGGTGCCTAAGCATTCTTTTCTTTATTCCTCCTTCCTTTCTTTCCTAGAGATAGGATCTTGCTATGTAGCCCAGTGTAATAGGAGACTGTTGTTTCCTGACAGCTCAGACCCGAATAACCATATAGAAACCATATTAATTACAACAGTTTGACTGATGTCTCAGGCATATTTCTAGCTAGCTCTTTTTTTTTTTTTTTGGTTTTTTTTTTTTTTTGGTTTTTCGAGACAGGGTTTCTCTGCGGCTTTGGAGCCTGTCCTGGAACTAGCTCTCGTAGACCAGGCTGGTCTCGAACTCACAGAGATCCGCCTGCCTCTGCCTCCCGAGTGCTGGGATTAAAGGCGTGCACCACCATCGCCCGGCTCTAGCTAGCTCTTACATCTTAAATTAACCCATTTCTATTATTTTATATTTACCACGAGGCTCGTGGTTTATTACTCCTTGCTTCTTGGGCAGTTACATGGCATCTGCCTTCTTTGGCAGCTACATGGAGTCTCTCTGACTCCACCTACTCTCTCTCTATATCTCTGTTTGGATTTCCCACTTGGCTTTACTCTGCTAAGCCATTGGCCAAAACAGCTTTATTCATCAAACAATAAAGCAACACATATACAGAAGGATATCCCACATCGGCCCTGGCCTCAAATTTGTTATCCTCCTGCCTCCACTTCTGGAGTGCTGGAATTACAGGCATGTACTACATGCTTGGCCAGGATGACCCAGTCTTAGCATTTAAATGAGATTAGGGTGGAAACTCAGGCTAAAGGTTGCCCCCAGCCTCCTGGTTAGGTGTGGCGCTGCTGTTCTCAGTGTACCGTTTCCAGTTCACCTAATTTAGCTAATTGTGGCAAGAGGCTAAGGGCAACACTTTAATCTTCATTGCCCCATGAGAAAAATCAAGATGAAAAAGGTTTATCTAACTTTTAATTCAAGTCTGGTGAGTCATATGTCCCCAGGAATTTATGCACTTCTAGGTCTTCCATCTTTTTGGAACACAGGTTTTCAAAACTATTCCCTAATAAGCCATTTGTATCTGTTGTAACGGCACCATGCCCCACCCCATGCCTTTTGAAAGACCCCCCCGCCCAGCTTGTTAAACAACTTAGCACCGGTAACACCATTTTGCAAGGCTTGTACTGAATATTCAGGGTTTTAACAAAGGGCAGTTTAGAAGCTGCCAAAATGAGATAGAGACAACTGTGGCTGGGCCGGGGGAGGAATGGTGAATACCGAGAAAGACACCCTGTATGACCTAGACAAGAGCCAAGGCAGCCCATATCTGAATTCTCGGGAACCAGGGACCTTGTCCTGACTTGAACTCGGCCATATTCAAAATGACCAATGAATACCCTGTAACTATGCATCTCGCTTCTGTAACCGCGCTTCTGCTCCCTTTACCCTATAAAAACCCGCTACCCCAGCCGGACGGCACGCCAGTCCTCCGAGAGACTTGGAGGCCCCAGGTACCTGTGTATCTGAATAAACCTCTTGCTGTTTGCATCCGTAGAAGTGGTTTCGCTGTTCCTTGGGAAGGGTCTCCCCAGACTGAAAGACACTCTCTAAGGGTCTTACACTTTCATCTCTCTTTTCTCAGACAATGTCTCGCTGTGTAACCCTGACTGGCCTGGAAGTCACTGTGAAGACCAGGATGACCTTGAATTTACAGATATCCTCCTGCCTCTGTCTTTAGAGTACTGGGGTTAAAGGTGTGTGCCACCATTCCTTGCTCTAATCTTCCTAATATTGGTCTTCTCTTTTTTTCTTATGACGAGTTTTGCTAGGCTTCCTTAGCCTTATTCCCCAGGGAAAGGTGAGTGTGTTATCCGCCTGTTCCACAGCCCCATGACACAGGACAATCAGACGTGATGGGAGTCAAGTAAAGCAGAACTTAGTTTATTACTGTGTCAGCTTATATAGGTTAAGTGACATCATGTGATGTAGGGGTAACTTCAGCCAATGAGAGACAGCCAAGCCCTCCCTCTGGCTGGAGGGGTATTTTGCTGTCTCATCCTCGGTAGCTTTGAGACTCCCTCAAACTCAAGCCAGGCTTTTCTCTGTCCTACAGGGCCTCACCCTGAGATAATTTTAGCTCAACAGAGTTTGGTTAAAAGCTGTCAATCTTGTTTGTCTTTCCAAAGAGCAAACTCTAGGTGTGGGGAGGTGGCCCTGTGGTTAAGGGCATTTGTTGCTCTCTTGTAGAGGACAAGGATTCAGTCCCCAGCACCACATGGTGACTCACAACTGCCTGTAACTCCAGTTCCAGGGGATCCGGTGCCCTCTTGTGACCTCTGTGGGCACCAGGCACACATGTGGTATACATACATACATTCAGGTAAACACTCATACATATCTTTAAACTATTTCAAAAGAACTGTTTTACTTTTTGTATCTTCTCAGTGTGTTTCATCACTATCTTCTGCTTTGGCATTTGGCTTGTTCTTGTTTGCTAAGACGCTGAGGTGCACTGTTCAGTTGTTTCTGTGTTTTAAGTTATCTACCACTCAGGAGAAACACTTCTGTAATCCAAGTATTCGGGAAGCTGAGGCAGGAGGATCACAACTTGGAGATCAGACTGGACTACATAATGAGACACTATCTCAAAAAAAAAAAAGTTGGGCTGGAGAGATGGCTCTGAGGTTAAAAACACTGACTGCTCTTCCACAGGTCTTGAGTTCAATTCCCAGCAACCATGTGGTGGTTCACAACCATCTATAATGAGATCTGGTGCCCTCTTCTGGTGTGTAGGCAAACATGCAGGCAAAACACTGTATAATAAGCAAATCTTTAAAATAATAATAATAATAATAATAATAATAATAATGATAAGTTGTGTACTCAAGGTTACATAGCTAGGCTTTCCCTGAAACATGCTGGGTCTGTGTATACATGTGGAGTAAGGCAAGCCGTCCATCAGACATCTTGATTTGCTCTGAATCTAGACTTTCCCACTGCAGTTCATGGCTTGTCAACTGCAGTGGGAACTCGGGAAATGCTGAGCCACTTTGAGTGTTCTCCATGTTAGTCATTTCTCAATTGAGAACTTACCTGAGGGTTCTTTAAGGGACCATTCTTAGGATGTATTTTACGTGTTCATATGTTTAGTTGGGTGAGTTTTGTGTGCACCATGTGCAGGAGCCCTGAGGAGGCCAGAAGAGGGTGTCAGACCCTCTGGAACAGGAGCGTTAATACCCCACTCTACGTGAACAGCAGCCTCCAGGAAGGAGCTGTGTGAGGGAAACCTGATGGGGTTGCAGCTCTCGGCTCTTAGACACAAGGCCAACTTCCATACTCAGAAAAGACAATAAAACATTCCCTGAAGGGAAATGGAGACAAGGGTTTCCCTGGCATCAGACCCTGACTGGGCTGCAAAAGCTTCCAGCAACATGTTCAAAAGTGGCCCTTCCCACAGTGTTGTCTCTTCAGCTCCCTACCCACTCTATCCCGGAGCCCCACCTCAGGCACACAGACCATGTCCTCTGTTTCCAGGCATGCTCCAAGTGAAAGACCCAGGAATGATACAACCTGGTTTCCCTGAGCTACCACAGCACCCAGGTATCCCTATAGGAGCAAGAAGTAGAAGTGGCTAGCTCTGGGCTAGCTCTGGTCAAGCCTGGAGCAGCATTATGTCTCCCTCCGCTAGCACTAATTGCCGGGCTCACATAAAGGCTGTGGCCAGTTTCAGATAACCTTGGTATAGTGGATCTTTGCCTGTTCTACTCCAGCCCACTGCTTGGTTTAGAGTTTCTCTCCGGTGACTGCTGCTCTTCTTTACATGAG
>NC_022009.1:18515421-18517548 GCF_000317375.1 Microtus ochrogaster | reverse complement strand
ACAGGGATAGGGTATGTAGTAGGCACAGGACAGGGATGGGGTATGTAGTAGGCACAGGACAGGGATGGGGTATGTAGTAGGCACAGGACAGGGATGGGGTATGTAGTAGGCACAGAACAGAGATGAGGTATGTAGTAGGCACAGGACAGGGAGGGGTATGCAGTAGGCACAGGATGGGGATGGGGTATGCAGTAGGCACAGGACAGGCATGGGGTATGCAGTAGGCACAGGACAGGGATGGGGTAATGTAGTAGACATTCGGCAAGTGCCTACTGCATTGACGCATCTTTGCCCAGTGGTTTTCTGCTTTTGTTGGCCAGCCAATGGAGACCAGTGTCTCAAGCTCATAGCTTCCTCACCTACAAGATGGAATCTGTGGCGTGTCTGAGAATGATGTGGAAGTCGCTTTTCCATGACAGACTTTGAGACATTGGCTGTGAGAGCCAAGGGTAATCACTGGGCTTCTGAGGGCCTTGTGTTCTCAGCCTTTGCTTCTCTCCACTCCCAGCATGAACTCTCCCCCACACAGCAGGATCCTCCAGAGTCCAGGCTTACCGGTTGTCCCCCATCTGACCTCAAAGTCCAAAGCTGACCACGTGAGTTGGCAATACCCTCTGCTGGTCGCCACTGCTTTGACTGTAGCCCCCAACTCCTGACCTTCAGCTGTAATACCTGACACACACACACGCACAAATGCACACACACGCACACACACATGCACACATACACACACACACATGAACACTTGCACTTGCGCACACACACCTGTTCTGATGTTTTGTCATTACTCCTGCGTCTTTTCTCTGCTTGCCCTTCCTTTGGTCTAGAATGCTGTTCTTCCTTCTTAGTCCTGCTCACACTCAGGTCAAACGACTCCCCTGTAATGCCTTCCCCATGTCATGCCCTGATAAACTCTTTGTTGTGCTTTGTTTCTTCTGTGATTGGATTTTCTAATGTCAGGTGCGGTTGCTGTGCAAGGCTTGGGCTGCCTCCAGAGTAACCTTGGAGAGATGTGTCCTTGTCTCGTTTCAGTTTCTGTGAAAAAAATACTTTGACAAAAAGCAACATAGGAAACTCTTTACCTGGCTTTTTTTAAAATATTTATTTATTTATTATGTATACAATAGTCTGTCTACATGTATGCCTGCAGGCCGGAAGAGGGCACCAGACCTCATTACAGATGGTGGTGAGCCACCATGTGGTTGCTGGGACTTGAACTCAGGACCTTTAGAAGAGCAGGCAATGCTCTTAACCACTGAGCTATCTCTCCAGCCCCCTTTACCTGGCTTATAATTAACTCCAAATTACAATCCATTTTTGGTAGGTCAAGGCAGGAATGCAAACAGCCAATCACACCACATTCATGACCAAGAGCAGAGTGTATAATCACTTGCTTGCTTAGTATTCAGCTAGCTTTCTCTACTCACACATAGGCCAGAGCCTAGCCCATGGTACAGCATGTCTACTGCTCTAGGTAATTCCTCACTGAGACTTCCTCCCAGGTGATACTAGGATGTTAAAATTAACCAGTGCAGGAGGTAATGTAGGGTGCATGCACCAGGGGTCAGGACAAAGCCAGGGAAAGTTGAAAGTAGGGGAGGCAAATCAGAGCATGGAAGACTGGTCCCCACCAGCCCTGCAGGAAGGCTTGCCTGCCCAGAGCATGCCCACCTGAGGTCACTCTGCGGCCCCCGTTAGAGATTTCCCTGGCAGGCTCCCTTGCACCAGTCTCAAAGATCAGCTTGTTCTCATCATCAGGCGGCCTGTTGCTCTAACTGCCCACAGGTGCTCACACCCAAGGATGTCAGGGTCGATGTTTCTGGGGGGAGCTGGAACACCTTGCTGTCCTGCCACTTCCCAGCACTAATATGGGCTTTGGGGACCCCAGGCAGCACTCGGGCAGCAGACTTCTCAGAAATGCGTGTGCTGTTGCCTCTTAAAGGGTGCTAGGTGGATAAAAATACATATATTAATTTAGCTTCTATTCAGGCAGTGGTGGCGCATGCCTCCTAGCACTCAGGAGGCAGAGGCAGGTGGATCTCTGTGAGTTCGAGGCCTGGTCTACAAGAGCTAGTTCCAGGGCAGGCTCCAAAGCTACAGAGAAACCCTGTCTCAAACACACACACA
>NC_022009.1:18503087-18515321 GCF_000317375.1 Microtus ochrogaster | reverse complement strand
ACACACACACACACACACACACACACACACACACACACACACACACAATTTAGCTTCTAAGAAGATGGGTATTTTATTTGGGTCTTGGTAGATATGTTGAGTTTGGCTAGTAAAGCCGTAAACCATTTATTGTTATAATCTTACATGTTCCTAAAACATCCCCGAGGGAGATCCAGGGAGTTGGTCCCTCATTAGAACTGAATACAAAATTCAGCAGGCCAGATAGGCACCAGTGTTAGTTCCAGCTTCACTCAATAAAAAGGTTGAAGGCAAGTTACTTTGAAACCCTCTAGAACTCGCATATCAAAAGGGGGCCCTATCACATGGTTTGGTGGTGCATATCTGAAGTCCCAGCAATTTGGGAGGCTGAAGCAGGTGAATCATGATGAATTCAGGGCCAGCCTGGGCTACACAGTGAGACCCAGCCTTAAGTGGGGAGAAGGCCTTCCACTACTCAGCACCATATTAGCTTGGGATGTTGGTGCAAGTCCCCCAAGGTTGATTTCTGATTCTCAAAGTACTGAGTAAATCTGTCTATGACCAACATTCAGGATAATCCCCTAAACATACCCAATCTTGTAGGACAAGGGCTGGAACAGAAGAGAATTTAAAAAGGCATGCTTCTTCTGCCCCTACCTTTTATCCTGAGCCCAGATCCAGCTAAACCACAGCCAGGAGAGATGGCTTAGTGGTCAAGAACACTTGCTGCTCTTTCAGAGGACCTGGGTTTGATTCCCAGCACTGACATGATTCACAAACATCCCTAACTTTGGTTTTAGTGGATCCAAACCCTCTTTGGTCGTCTGAGGTTACCAGACAAGCACATTGTGCACATATAAGCATGCAGACAAAATGCTCACGCACATAAAATAGTATACACACACACACGCACGCACACACGCACGCACACATTTTGATGAGAATGGTAGTGGTCTATGCACAGAAGGATGGTGCGCAGGGTCACTCTTAGGACATGCCTTTTTTTATAGCCCAGGAGCAGAGAGAACAGGAACATTGGGGAAAGACCAGAGGCAGGGTGAGTCTGCCAGGGTGAAGCAGAACTCTGCCCAGAGTGTGGAACAAGGGAGCCTTTAGTCCCTGGTCAGTAATTCAGGGAGACAGGAATGCAGGCATGGGAAGGGGAACATCTCCCAATCACTAGAATGAAGAGACCCAGAACTCCCCAGCTACTCCATCCATGTATCACCCATACGGCAACCAGGCAGGACCGCGCCTGGCAGGGGACACTGATAGGACCCACTTATCTCTAGAATTTTATATTTCTCTGAACCCTCTCTCCCCTTGGCAGGGTCTCATGTAGTCAAGGCTGGCCTCAAACTCCAGATCTTCCTAAGAAATAACACAAAGTAAGGACTGCTAGCTACTTGGCTAGCCAGAAGTGAGGGCAGGGTACAATGCTAACTCCCTAACTTCAGATTCCACTTCTCTAAGAGGTGGCAGGGACCACAAGTAGTGTGTCCTCTTTGCTGGTTTTTATCTTTTTAAATTTTTATTATTTATTTAATTTTTAAAAGCTGGCTTTATTTGTTAAAACAAACAAAATATCACTGTAGGCAATTGTTAGAAGAACCAAGTTATGGAATCAGCTTAGCCACTTATCAACAGATAAATGGTTAAAGAAAATGTGGCGGCGTTGGTGGTATAGTGGTGAGCATAGCTGCCTTCCAAGCAGTTGACCCTGGTTTGATTCCCGGCCAATGCACAAGACACACCTTTTGGGTGCTGGAGAGATGGCTCAGAGGTTAAGAGCACTGACTGCTCTTCCAGAGGTCCTGAGTTCAATTCCCAGCAAGCACATGGTGGCTCATAGTCACCTGTAATAAGATCTGGTGCCCTCTTCAGGCCAGCAAGCATACAGATAGACAGAACACTGTATACATAATAAATAAATAAATCTTTTTTTAAAAAAAAGAAAGAAAATGTGTATGCATATGTAATAGGAGGAACGGCCTGGCTATCTTACACCCAAAATAATCACACAGAAACTGTATTCATTTAAACATTGCCTGGCCCATTAGCTCTAACTTCTTATTGGCTCATTCTTATATCTTAATTTAATCCATTTTTATTAATCTGTGACTGTGGCTTACCAGCAAGATTCTAACCAGCGTCTATCTCAGGCAGGAGATCCATGGCATCTGCCACTCTGCCCTTCTTCCCAGCATTCAGTTCTGTCTACTCCACCTACCTAAATTCTGTCCTATCAACTAGGCCAAGGCAGTTTCTTTATTCATTTTCCAATGAAAGCAACACAGAAACAGAAGGAACTCCTACACCATGTACACATGGTGGAATATTATCTGGTCCTAAGGAACAAAATTACGACCTTTGCAGGGAAACAGGTGGAACTGGAGATCACTGTGCTATGTGCAATAAGCCACACAACAAATACTACATCTTATCTCAGCTCTGATCTCAATTTAAAAGAGATCACCCACCTCAATCCCAGACTCTGCCTTTATTCCCCAAAGGAGGCAGACTTCTGAATCCAAGGCTGACCTGGTCTACACAGTGAGTTTCAGATCCGACTACATAGTGAGACCCTATCAAAAGAAGGCAGACGGTTTGGGAAGGTGCCAGCAGAAAAGGGAGAGGAGGGAAAACAGAGGGCAATAAAGGGATTAATATGATTAAAGTGCATCATATTATCTGTAGGCAGATGTCATAATGAAATTCATATTTTGTACAATTATATATATATGATAATATTATAAATGATATATTAAATATATGATTTATTGAGCTGGGGGGGGTCTCGTGCAAACCAGGCTGGCCTTGAACTATGCAGTGAAGAATGACCCTGAACTTCTGACCCTCCTGCCTCTACCTGAGTGCTAGAATTACAGACACCAGCCACCATCCCTGCTGCATACAGTATTGGAAACTGAACATGCAGGGTCTCTTGCATACTAGACAAGCATTCTACCAACTGAGCTACATCCCAGAGCCTGTCGTTTTTGTTGTTTGGTTGGCTTTGCTGAGACAGGGTCTCACTCCTTAGCCAATCTTGAATTCATGGCAGCCTAACTGCTTCTGCCTCTACAGTGCTAAGTCAACAGGCATGGGCATGCCATTAATAAATACAATAAACATGTTACTAATAAATACAATTAAAAAAAACAACTCCATGTGCCAGTGAGATCGCTCAGTGGGTAAAGGTGCTTGTGGCTTGTCAAGCAAGCCTGGCAGTCCAAGTCCGAACCAACCTAGAGGAGGAAACTCATGAAAGTTGTTCTCTGCCCTCCAGACTGAGGCATGCCTGCGCCTGACCGCCCCCATGCCTAATTCAAATGTCAGCAATTCCATTTAAGTATCTTTCTCCAGACACAACTGATCAGAGCATTTATATGCTCACATAACACCCTTAACCTTTGGAAGGGGCAGATAATGATCCACTTGCCTGCTTCTCTTTTGGAAAATCTACTCTTATAAATTAATATCTGCTAATGAGCAGCAAGGGAGGAGATGATTACCACTGGGTTTGCCTTTTGGAGCAGTGGCATTCAGGGTTCCTCATTTCCCCTCTCTTTCCTCCTCTGTCTAAAGGGTACCCTTCTTCTGTCCTTTACAACCTACCATTACCTAAAAATATTCATATTTTTGTTTCTATGGGGGTGGGGCACACATACCACAGTACACATGTGGAGATCATAGGTCACTCATAGGAGTTGGCTCTCTCCTTCCACCATGTGGGTCTCAGGATTGAACTCAGGGCACTGGGCTTGGCAGTAGGTGTCTTTACCAGCTGAGCCATCCTGACTACCCACCTGTTTGATTGTTCAAATCTGCATCAGGCCTGGTTGCCAAACACAAATATTGCCATTGTATAAATAAAGAACCATTCACATAAGATGTGCACTAATAAAAATTTAATATCATAAAACAAATCAAAAAACAGCAATTTTGAAACCATTCACAATTAAAGTGGAAAGAGACAAAATTATAAGGCAGCCATCCATGGAATGAATTTATGTGTACAAAGGATCCAGAAAAGGGAACATCTAAAATCACTGTTCAGGCCACCAGATCAGGAGAACTGTGATGTCACCACACCCTCAGACTCCCGGCCTACAGGAAGACATCACCAGACAAAGAGCGAACAAAGCCAGTCTGATCAGCAGCTGTGCTGGACTGAGCACATCTAAAGTACCACTATGTGGTCTGCCAGTCCTGTCCCTGCAGCCACACACCTGCGGGGCTCCCAAGCTGAATTGCAATGTCTCGAGCACAAAAAGGTTGTCATTGTACAGTATCTCCACCAGTGCTCTTCAGGGGCGAGGCCCATTTGTACTGCGCAGAAACCTGCTGCTGCAAGCCTCTCTTGTAGAACGGCTGCCGAGGGTGTGGCCCTGGGCTGCAACTGTCTGGGTCTCTGGTTTGTACTGTTGGCATACAGTTCCCATGATCACAACTTCACTACCATGAGTTTCAGGGCTTAACACACTCTGTCGCTGGTGTGTCCCTCCTAGTTCTAACCCTTGAAAAAGAGAACCAGTCAGGGACAGACTGTTGTTTTTTTTTTTTTTTTTAAAAATCTTTTTCCCCTTTCTACAAGAAATGGCACCTTTTCTTTTCTCTAATAATCCAAAAACCCCAGAGCAGGCCGACCTGGCTGTCTTTAATTGAGAAATTTGAAGACTAGGTACTGTTCCAACTGCTGGTGTTCCAGGCCAGAATGTCTGCTTGTAAGACACACGCTGGCAACAGCACAGACAGAAAAGCAGAATCAAACAGGAACACCGCTGCTCTGCTGACGTGGAGACTGACGACACCGGGGACCCAGTGAGGGGAGTGGATCAATGTTTTCAACTTATAGTTGCCTTTTAGCAGCATGCCTGGAATCTGAAGTACATCCATGTCTCCCAGAGAAAGGGGCTCCAATTGTAATTAAGACTGCTTTGGTTATGAGGAAGGATGGCCCATGCTTTTTATGTAGTACTTCTTTGGTAGCCCATAACTCCACTGGTAATCACGGCAGCAGCCGAAGCATCACCAATGTGTTCAAATGCGTTATCGCATTAAGGCATCCACACCTCTGGAGGGAGCTTTGAGGAGGAGGAAAATGACAGAAACACGTTGGAAAGTGAACATCAAGGTGGCCTCTCTGAGGTCACTGCCTGCCCGTGAGCAACCTCTCCCTCCCTAGACAGAGGCTCTTACCCTACGGCATGGTTCCTGCTGCCTAAAATGCATTGGAGCCCTATTAAGGTTCTATGGCTATTTGAGCCTGCTGTCCAGGGAAGGGATGAGTGGTTCCCAGGCAGCAGCTCAGGGCCTGCGAAGGGCCCCAGCTTTGGAAGGCTCATTACCACTGAGGTGGGGGTGGGGGGGTAAATTTAGCAGTTTGATGGTTCAGTCCTTGCCAGTGTCCAAGGCCCAACCCAGCAAGATATTCTAGCCAAGCTTAGAAGCAAGATGGCAAGGCACTGCTGAGTGAAAGAGGCTCTGGCCAGCGCAACAATCCCTGACTACTGCATGTAGTAAGATGACAGAGGTTACTTCGACTCAAACCAAACCAGACACAGAAATTGGCTATTTACTTGACACAGTAAAGTTTCTAGAAAGAATCACGATAACTGTACTTTGGAAGGACTTGATGAGCCCAGACCTTTCCCAAGTTAGCTGTTTGTGCCTCATCAGGAGTCACCCAGCTCCCACACTGCATGCCTTCTGTCACCTCACGTGGGCTGCAATGGCTACCAGCCTCCAAACAAAACCGCACTTCTGCTAACTTTCTTCACTGTGGCCAGCAGAGGGCTTGGGAGTTTAATTCCACAGCTTCTGCCCCAGTGACAGTTTAGGAGAGAAAAGGGGAACCACAGGCATGCTGGCAGTGTCCTAAAATTACAAATGACTGGAGCCACTGCGCTGAAGAAACTAGTCTTGGCTCTCTCTTTATGTAAAGTGTTTTGACATGATACAGAAAATATAAATTAATACAGTATTATACACTTATCTGACAAAACAGGGTTTAGGCAGATTTTGGCAAACATGGAAAAAATCACCTTTGTTTGTTGAATACTTTCTCTGTCTCCACTGCTTAAATTATCAAAGTATTAGTGATATGTCAACTCACACATGAGGAGGTGACATTTTTAAGGGCTTGAAAAAGTGGTATTTGCCACCAAGGTAACTCATTTGAAGGAAATGAAGAATAGGGACAGTGCTGGCTTCTTTATCATCGTGGTTCAGAAGTGGTTGTCCTGATGAAAAGTCATTTCACACCAGTCCTGACATCAGCAGGAGCAGTGAGCAGCACACAGGTAGCGGGCAGGAAAGAGCACAGCACGGGGAGAGCTGACACTGACATGATTACAGGAACTTGAGGCCAGCAGCGGACACTCCCTTCTGACGCTCCTGCTGCTCCTGCACAGGAGCTGAGCACAGGACAACGACTCAGCCAGAGGGACTGCCGGCTGCTAAAAGAAATAACAGCAGTTCTCAGCCTGTGGGTTTGTGACCCCCACAGGGGTTGCATATCAGATATCTACATTACAATTCACAGCAGTAGCAAAATTACAGTTATGAAGTAGCAATGAAAATAATTTTATGGTTGGGGTCACCACAACATGGGGAACTGCATTAAAGGGTCATAGTATTAGGAAGGTTGAGAAGCACTGACTTAGCAGAAAAGGACAACATACTTTGTAATAGTGTTACTTTATAAAAGGCTACTACAAAGATGTCAGTTACTAGCCAAATTCCTGGAAAATTTAACATCCCTTAATTCACTGTGATCAGGTTGTTGTTGAAGGAAAGCTGTACCTGAACAGATCCTGGCTCCTCGGGAAGAGTGTGCTGCAGACAGGCACCCTGCAAAGGCTACTTCAGGAAAATGCTGTAAGATACCGGACCCTCTTCAAAAGCCAGCCCCACCTTCACTGCCCTACTGGCAGGGCAGGCTCTGTTTAGGGAGGCACGTGCAAAGGAGATGCTCAAGACTCTAGACATCTGTCGCTGGACATCTCTCTCAGGTACAAGTCAGCTTGTGTCTTCTGCCCTTATTTTCCTTACTCTAACCTCAAATTAATTGCCATCACCTTTAGCATCAAGAGGGTGAGTGTTGCCACCTTCTCTCAAGGTGTGTGGCACAGATGCTAAAGCACCAGTCAGAGACGGTGAAACCCATGTTAAAAACCAACGGAGAAAGTGGTAGAGCCTCTACACTAAGGGGAAAAACTTTAGCTTAATTACAGAACACTGTATTGTCATAATTACTATTTCATTGTATGAAGTTCTCCACTTTTCTTTAAAACTAAATTCCATCTTCCCTGAGAATAGGGTTAAGAGAAACATCAAAACTCAATATGTCAAAGTCCCTTTAAAAGACAACACAAAGTCTCTGTCTGATTATAATGTTCCTGCTAAGCGCTGTTCCACTTCTCCACGATTGACTCTCGTCTCCCTCGGACTCTAGGAACACAGGTGGAGATGGGCAAGGACACTGAGGAGGTGAGGAGCGTCCACGCTTGCTCTTCTTCCTGGATGGCCATGGCCGTGGACTGAGGCTGGAACCTGAACGTTAATGCTGGTGCCCTATTGATAGGGTGAGTGGGATGAGGCACCCCAGAACCAGGGCGGCCACCTCGAGGCGGCTGAGGCCTTTCCCTCCAGTGGAGTCAGCTTTGTGGCTGTGCCCCATTCCACCCACTTCAGGGAGGACGTGAACGGTGGCAACATAAAGAAATGTCCCGGCAGAGAACAGCATGGCCACTCCAGTGGCATTGACCTCTGAAAGGGCTTCTTTGCTGCTCTGTGAATTAGAAGAGAGAACGAGGAAATAAGTCACATCAAAGTTGGAGACAGGAAGATGTCCCAACTAAATCTGAGTATTTATTTATGCTTGGTGCTGCTTGGTACATGGAGGCATCTTGAGATAGAAAATTCAAGGGGAGGTCTCAAATAAAAGACTGAGAACACCAGTGACAACATGCAATCACAGATTTAAAATTTATTTAAAATTCATAATTTTCATTATACAGATACTATGATTTGAGAAAATAATAAAAGAATCTACAATAAAAAAATCAAGCTAATTAATATCTATGCTTGTGTTTTTGCAGGAAGAACATTTAAAATTTACTCTTACCATTGTGAAATGAAAGCTATATCAATAACAGCTGCTTTTCAAAGCCACTTTCAAGTGCTGGTTAGGAGGTTTCACTTATGTCTGAGATGAATCTCAGAATTTTAGTCATAATTCATTAGTTCTAACATTTAATAAGTATCCTCTATGTACCAGGCCAGGTGCTTGAGACAGACTAATCAAGATGCAACAGAGGCAGGGGATCTCTGGGTTTGAGGCAAACCTTGTCTACATTAAGAATTCTAGGACAGTTAGGGCTACACAGAGAGACACTGTCTCAAAAACAAAACACAACAGAAGTACGCAATAGCTGCCATCACAACATTTAAAATGTATCCCATTCATTTGTAGCAGGCTTTCTAGAACCAGCAGTCCCCAAATCATGACATGGAGACTTATTATTAATTATCTTATGCTTGTCCCACTAGCTCTTACAACTTAAATTTAACCTGTTTCTCATCATCTACATTTTGCTTTGGGGCTTTTTACTTTTCCTTCAATCCGTATGTCCTGCTCCTGCTGCTTCTGTGGCTGGCTGGCTGGCCTGGGGCATCTCCCTCTTTTCTCCCTTGTTCTCTCTTCTCCCCCAATCTAGATTCCTCCTCCTACTTAATCTCTTTGCTTACCAGCCCTGCCTATCCCTCTGCTGTCTAGCTATTGGCCATTCAGTTTTTTATTAGATAAATCAGGTTCCTTAGGCAAGCTAGGTAAAACAAATGCAACACATCTTTACATAGCTAAACAAATGCAGAATAAATAAATGTAACATCTTTGCCTAGTTAAAGTACTACTCCACAACATTCAGTAATCTGGGTTTGTTGTTTTTGATTATTTAAGACAAGGTCTCATAATATAACCTGGCTAGGCTTGAACTCTCCTGCCTCAGTCTCCCAAGTGCTGGGATTACAGACATGTGCTACCATACCTGTGATCATTTGCTAATCTTTATACAGCCAGCCACAGTCTTTTCTATTAAAAAGAGTAAATCTGTGCACCCAGGCCATTGGTTAAAACTTCACACCTTGTCCTAGACACAGCATGTACTGCCATGCTTCCTGTGGAAGGTTCTGAAGCACAGCAGTCAGTGAAGAGATACTTATATTTGAGAAGAAATTATCAGGGCTGCATCATGTTTCAGTAAGTTTATGGTTTTGTGTTGGGTCACAGTCATAGCTCTCAGTCCCATTAGTTCACGTGCTACAGACTTTACATCTATATCTATGTGGGGAACTAGGTACATGACCGTACAGTAAGGGATGCTCACACTTACCTTACTTAATCCTAAGTATGTCAGCATGGACATGGCTGGTGCTGCCAATGCAAATACCAGCAAGTGCTTTCTAATTCGATTCCGCTCCAGGCCAGCATGGATCAGGAAGGAAACCAGCCCAAATGCTGCTGGAGCCTGGAAATGACAAAGTAGCCCTTATTATCACTTGACAAATAGGGCTTGCTTCCATCTCAAGAAACACATGTGGTGTCATCTGAATATGAACGCTCATTACAGAAACCTAGGCATCCCACCAAGAGCAAGCTTGCCTTTTAGGAATCAGTGTTCTCACAAGATAAGCCTGTGTGTGTCCATATATATGCATCTTGTAGAACTGTACAGAAAATTGTTTGGAATTTTTAAATTCTTATTTCTTATTAATGTGTGTGAATGTAGCCACCTGTGCACCAGAGTGTGCGTGATGACCAGAGGACAACTTGGGGAACTGGGCTTGTCAGACTTGCTCAGCAAGCACTTTTACCCACTGAGCCATCTCTTCAGCTATGTGAAAAAAATTCTATGAAAAAGAGAAATTGAGAGCCAGGTGGTAGTGGTACACGCCTTTAACCTAGCACTCGGGAGACAGAGACAGGCAGATCTTTGTGAGTTCAAGGACAGCCTGATCTACAAGAGCTAGCCAGGGCTGTTACACAGAAAAAACAGAGAAATCCTGTCTTGAAAAACCAAAAAAAGAAAGGAAGAAAAAAAGAGGGCTTGAGAGATGGCTGGTGGTTAAGAACACTGGCTGCCCTTTCAAAGTTCCTGAGTCCCAGCAACCACATGGTGGCTCACAATCAATAATGGGATCCTGTTTCCTCTTCTGACATGCAGAGGTATATGCAGACAAAGCACTCATATACATAAAATACATAATAAAATAAATATTTTTAAAAATGGAAATCAGTAAGAATTTATCCCTTTGTGTATATAATACAAAAAATAAAGCCCTTCAAATAAGATTTTAAAAAAATAATAGTAAAAAAAATTAGCTATGAGCAGACATATTTAATTCTGTTAAATAGATAGCAATTAAGAAACAAACAAAAAAAAAGGCTATCAAGATGCCTCAATGGGTCAAAGTGTTTGATATGAAGGCCTTGAGACCTGAGTTCAAACCCCAGGACCCGGTCAAAGGTAAAAGGAGAAAACAAACTTCACGCTAATGGTCATGCATGTGTATGACCATGTACACACACACAAAAATAAATACATTTTAAAAGCTAAAAAAAACCCAAAAACCAAAACAAAACAAATAAAACCCCATATATTAGAAATACTTCTAGGACCAAGACAAATTTTAATTACAAATATGTTCAATACCCAATCTTGGCTTACCTTGTGTAGCATTATTGCCACAAACACAATTAACTGAACGCTAGTCTGTGAAGTAGAAGCTGCTGCTCCCAGAGCTACACCATCAGCTAAAATTGGAGACAAGGAAACAGAAGATGCTATGAAGGACACAAGTGCAGGGCTGGGTGCATGGGCTTCAAAGCCAGGCAGAGTTGGACTTGGGTTTAGGGAAGTTACTCAACCTCTCTGAACTTCATCTTTAAGATGGGGCAAAACAGCCGGGCGGTGGTGGCGCATGCCTGTAATCCCAGCACTCGGGAGGCAGAGGCAGGCGGATCTCTGTGAGTTCGAGGCCAGCCTGGTCTACCAAGGGAGTTCCAGGACAGGCTCCAAAGCTACAGAGAAACCCTGTCTCGAAAAACCAAAAAAAAAAAAAAAAAGATGGGGCAAAACATGCATTTTTAGGGCCTCGTGAGGGTGAAAAATGAAAGAACATACGCAAAGAGCTTAGCATCTGGCCCTCAGTAGTCCATATGTTAGCTGTTTTTATTGTTAAAAAGAAAGTATGAAACACAGACAACTACTGATGAGTCAAACTGTAATGATAGTAGTACTAAAGAATCTCAGAGGAAGCATCTTTCTGTCTTCAAGGCTTGAGGCCTCAACACAGATGATTCACGTGGGATGGGACTGCCTTAGTTTGGGTTGCTATCTCTGTGATGAAACACCATAACCAAAGCAATTTGCAGAGGAAAGGGTTTATTCAGCTTACACTTCCACATCACTGTTCATCAACGTTAGTCAGCTCTGGAGCTCCAGCAGTGCTGGAACCTGGAGGCAGGAGCGGATTCAGAGGTCATGGAGGGGTGCTGCTTACTGGCTTGCTCCCCAAGGCTTTCTTAGCCTGCTTTCCAGGACCAACAGCCAAAGGATGTGGTGGATGGCACCACCACAATGGGCTGGCCCCTTCTCATCAATCACCAATTAAGAAAATGCCCTACAGCTTGATCTTACTGAGGCGTTTTCTCAATAAAGGCTCCTTCCTTTCAGATGACTCCAGTTGTGTCAAGCAGACATAAAATTGGCCAGCACAGGGACTTTGGCTGAATGGGTGTGTGGAAACACAGTTTAGGAATGGAGTTGTATGAGGAGAATTCCGAGTGCTTTGAGAATACTGCCAAGAAAACAGGACAAAAGTCTTGTGACCTCAATTGGTTCCAAACACAAAATTGTTCTTGGAATGTAAAGTTTTTGCGCTCTTCCCAAGTGTGGTAGATAGGAGTGAGTTCAGATTGCTCATTGTTGCTTGCTGTTGCTTCTCAAACGTTTATTCTTTATTATGTCTCTAAAAACATGCTTTTGTCATGTGCGGCTTATCCTTACAATTGTATACTGATGGAGGTGGGTCTTGTATCTTATCTGTTGCTTTCATTGGTTAACTAATAAAGAAAACTGCTTGGCCTGATAGGACAGAAAATTAGGTAGGCAGAGTAGACAGAACAGAATGCTGGGAGAAAGAAGCCGAGTCAGGCAGTTGCCATGACTCTCCCACCCGACACAGTCG
>NC_022009.1:18478246-18502987 GCF_000317375.1 Microtus ochrogaster | reverse complement strand
GCCACCTCGTGGGCTACACAGATTATTAGAAATGGGTTAGATCAATATGTAAGAGCTAGCCAATAAGAGGCTGGAACTAATGGGCCAGGCAGTGTTTAAAAGAATACAGTTTCCATGTAATTATTTCGGGTATAAAGCTAGCCGTGCGGGCGGCCGAGTACCAGGAACATAGCCAGCCGCTCCTACAACAGTATACAGCTTGAATTCATGAGAACTTTATATTCATGTGACCTTTCCTTTTTTTAAAAGATATATTTTTATTATTTTTAGATTATGTGTACGTGTGTAAGTGTGTCCAGGTGCTCGTGTGGACCAACAGTATCAGATCCCCTTGGAGCTGGAGTTGGAGGTAGTTGCAATGCCTGCTGTGGGTGCTGGGAACTGAACTCAGCTCCTCTGCAAGAGCAGTACATGTTCTAAACAACTGAGTCACCTCGCCAGTCCCATGCAACCTTTCTTACCCTCAGAGTAAAATGCCTGGGGCTCTGAAGAAAGTTGGCTATTGCATGAGACTTTAGTCTATTGCATTTATTGGCTCCATTCTCCCAGGTCCCACTGCCTCCGGATCAGTGACATCAGTGAATTTTGTTAGAAAGCAGAAAACAGCAGGCTAGGAGTGAGCTACTTTTCACACGCCTTTATTTGGTTCTGACAGAATCCTACCATCAGGGTCTAGGTTTGGATTGTGGTACTAAAGCAAGTCCCATCAGCAATGCTGAGTCTTCTGCTTAGACCTCAGCCTACATGGGGCAGCAGAGCTGTTTGGTGCTGAAATGCCCAAGCTCTTCTCCAAAACGATCTTAGGGCAGAGGTCAGCAAACTTCAAGCCCAGGCAGGAAATACCTGGTCTCTTGTAACTACTCAACTCTGTCACTACTGTACAAATCAAGCCACAGGTGGCATATAAACATATGAGTACAGCTGTCTTCCAAACAGCAGCAGTATTACTTTAAATGGCATAGTTTCCTAGTGACATGAAATATCTTTTCTGTTTGGTAGTGCTGAGGCTTGAATACAAGCCATTCATACACTAGACAGATGTTTTTCCACTGAGCTACACAGTCCAGACTCTTTTGGACAGGGTCCGGGATATATAGCTCTGGCTAACCCTGAACTTGCTAAGTAGCTCAAACTGATCTTGAATTTGTGATCCTACTGGCTCCACTTTCTCGGTGCTTGGATTACAGGTGTGTGCCCCATGTCCACCTTATACCTTGTGTTTAGGTATCAAAAATACAGAAATCACATTAAAGGAGGCCACTAAAATTTGAAATAAATAAATAAATACATATATCAACATACATATACATGGTTTAATATGTGTATGTAAAAAAAATACAGAAATCGCTCTTACCTTGTAAACACAGATAACAGGGCCGTGCTCAAGCTAGAGGGCTTTGTTCAGCACCCTCCCCCAAGAGCATACACTGCAACCCTGACTTACCTGCAGCGTGGACAACCAGCCCCAGAGTGGTGGTAATTTTGGAACTGCTAGGCCTTGCTGTTTCTGGATCTACATGAGAATGAGAAAGAATCACAAAGTGGTATGACATAAAGCAATAGAGACATCTGTTCGGAGATGGTCTGTTCGTTATTATTGTCATTGTTACTGTTTCACCGTGCAGCCCTTGTAGGCCTTGAACTCAAAATCACCCTGCCTCAGCTTCCTGAGTGCTGGGATTAAGGATATACAAGACCACATCCAGCTGGATAAGTATTTTGAAAGCTCAGATTTTAAACTTTGATGTAGGTTTTTTTTCCTCATTGTTTTTTTTTTCTACTTCAAATACATAGATGTTCTCCTTGCACTAAAGAGGTGGGTGTGTGGGAACTCCTGGATAAATTCCTGAAATGTAAAATCCCCAACTGCCTGAACTTCCTCAGTCTGCAGAAAGTGCTCTCTGGCCTCTGTTTACTTCTTTGCAGGCTCATCTAACCCACCTGCAACTCTGCTCTCATCCCCTCTCCATTTTGCAGAGACCACCCTAGCGTGAGCTTTCACAAGTTACTACAGTTGCCCACTGCTTTTCTTACTTTCCCCAAACTCGGCTTAGCCAGTCACATCAGAGGCACCTGTAGCATTACCCTTCCGCTGTACCGTTAACCAGCTCAGGTCAGCTGCAACCATGCTGTTACGTAGGTTGTTCCTTCAGGACTGAGGACTGAACCCAGGGCCTTGTCCATGCATCTGAGTCCACTGAGTTATAATTCCCAGCCTCCTTTTTACTTTTTTTTTTTTTAATTTTGAGATAGAGTTTCACTAAGTGTCAGACTGGCCCTAACTAACTCTAAAGACCATGCAGGCCTTGGGTTTGTGACTTCCCTGGCTTAGCTTCTGATTACAAATCAGAATCACCACACCTAGCATGAGGCTAAGCATCACCTAGGTCCACAGTAGCTCTTAGTATCTAGACCAGTTAATACAGTTTCTCTAGTACTTTCTAACAACATTTTCACCCCCCTTTCCCTAAATCTCCTCATCTCTAGTTCTGGGCAGGTATTAACTTTCCCAGAGTATTGACCCAAAACCTAGATACTAGTCCAAGTCAAATCCTAGGATCACATCCATCAAGAAGGGATCAGAGAATAAACCTAGCTCAAAATAACTGTCTCTTGGCTCAACTAACATTCTGTATAGCTGCAGAGGTTCCGTATCCCCACGTCAGAGAGAGAAAACCATGTCCCTGCTTCCATCCCAGGCCAGTTGTAACCAGTGCACTCTGTCCTTCTTCCTCTTCCCGTCTAACATGTCTCATGTATGCAGCACTGGGCACCCAATGCTGCTTTATAACTCCTTTTTCTGGGGATGGTACTGCTTTCATGGGAAACATAGGGGTGGGAGTGGGGGCAGGGCATGAAGATCCAGCCCTAGCTAAGGAGCTCTTGGCATTTGGTAGCTGCTAGGAGAGAAAGAGACCGTTCTCCTTAAGAGTGTGATCCCTAGTAGGTCAACTACTCTCCAGAGCAGCCTCCACACCCCACAACCAAGAGTATTTGTGCAACACAAATTAGACTTCGTGGAGAGGGAGAGGCAGGAGGGAGGTGTAACGTTCTACTCTCAGCACTCACATCTGGTGGCTCATAGCCACCTGTGACCAGCTCCAGGGGATCTAACTCCTCTGGCCTATGCGGGGACCCTCATGTGCAGAGACACACACACACATGGAAAATCATGTAATTTTTTTTAATCAAGCAAGAGGACACAATCGTTGTTATAAACCTACAGGAGGAGACTGTAGTTCAGCATAATGCTGACAAGTGAATTAACTTTTACTGACATTTAGTAATACATAAAACCAGAGCTATGTATGTGATATACTCCTGTAATCCTAGCACTTGGAAGACAAAGGCAGAAGACTGTGTTTGAGGCCAGCCTGGGTTACATAAACAGAGGAGGCCTATATAATTTAAAATTCTTTTATTGGGGCAGGGGGTTCATAGAAAGATGGCTCAGCAGTTAAGAGAACTGGCTCCTCTTCCAGAGGGCCTGGGTTCAATTCTGCGCATCAACATAGTTAGCTGTAGGAGGCTGGTCTGATAGCTCCCTGAGCTACACCAAAGCAGACTGCTGGCTTCACAGATCTTGATCATCTGGTCAAAGCACTGTCAAACTTCTTTGTTTACTTCTTTTCTCCCTGTATCTAATAAGCAGATCATAATTTACTCACTATCAAGTTCTTTGCTTGTTTGGTTGGTTGGTTGGCTAACTTTTAGATATTGTCTCACTGTGTATCTCCTAGCTGTTCTGGAACTTAGTATGTAGACAAGGATAGCCTCGAATTCTCTGTAGTGCTATGTACTAATTTTATAAAGATCAACATTCCAGTCAGTGGGCTACAGGCTTTAGCCTGCTTAAGGGTTTCATAGCACAGAAGAGATAAAGGACTTCTACCCTAGTCCTTTATCACCCAAATGCCACTGCTTTAAGCCCAGCAGGGTCGATAGATCAATAAACAGTTGTGCCATGCCACAACTTACTAGCACCACAACACCTGAGGAAAACAAGTTTGCAATTAAGGCTACTGGTGCAGACTGACAAGTGCCCACACAGCCCCCAAAGCCTGAGAGCTACTCACCGTCAGTGGAATGCACATGGGAGCTGCCAATCTGGTCCACTAACAACATAAACACGAAGCCCAGGACAAGGGACACGCCTATGTAGGCATGCAGCTGTGTGTGGTCGTGGCTGTGCTCATGTTCATGGACAACTGGTATTTCTGCTGCTTTGTCTGAGGCAATCACATTCTGCTTTGTTTCAGTGGCTTGGTGGTGTTTTCCTGGAGCAAACAAACCACAAAGTGTAATAGCTTCCATTTGTGTTTTAAGTGCTACTTAATTTACTGCAAAGATACCTAAATTCCTATATTGAAACTGAGGCAACCATAAACTCCTTAAGTTAAAAGGCTATAATGAAAACATTCCCAAATGCCTTTTGCTTTTTGGTATGCAGACCTTCTGACTGCATATCAACTCAAAATCCTGGACACAGAAGCAAATCACCATACAAGAATGCAGTCACATTTCAAAGGGCCCCAAACCTAAAACTTCCCTTTTCATCTGAGAAGTTCATGCCAATCTCCTCAAAAAGCACACAGGGTTTCACTCTGATGAAACCAGATAAAGGCAGGACAGTGGCAATGAAAGCAACTGTGGGCAAATTCACATTTTCATACCTAGGTTGATATGACATTTACAAATAAAAAGCAAACAGGATAGAAAACATTTAGCTTTCATAAAATATTAGTGAGTAATCATACACACACAGGAGTCATATCCTTCCATTTAAATTTATATCATCAACGTGGTTGGGACACGAATAATCAACCAAAGGCTATTCCAATTTATAGTTATGTGTTTGACACTTCAAACATAAATGCTTAAAGACCGACCTTTTTTTTTTAAACATTTTTATATAATACATTTTGATTACATTCTTTCCCTTCCTGCTACTCCTCCCAGGTCCTCCCCTCTTCCCTATTCACCCAACTTTATATTTTTTCTCTCTGTAAACAAAACAAAGACAAAAAAAACCCCAAAAAATCCAACTATCAAAACAGACTAAAAGAAAAGAAAGTCAACAAAACTAAAAAATACCTAAACAAAAACAAATCAAAACAAACAAACAAAAAAAAGCACACACACAAAAAAAACCACAGGATCAATTTTATCTCAGTAAACTACTCCTGGGGATGTGGCCTGCCTTGAAGTGTGGTTGATCTACTCGGTTTCCATTGAAGAAAAGTAACTGTCCCTATCCTAGCAGGTTTCAATTGCAAATAGCTTCTAGTTATGGGTAGAGGTGAGACTTTGTGTCTGTTCCCCTTCTCAGTGCTGGGACTTGTCTGGTTTGGACCTGTGCAGTTTGTTCAAGCCTCTGTGGGTTCATATGTAAGTTCATATGGGCATCAGTCCTGTTGTGTCTGGAAGACGGTGTTTCCTTAGAGCCATCTATCATCTCTGGCTCTTAGAGTCTTTCTGCCTCTTCTGCATAGATCCCTGAGTCCCGAGGGAAGGACTTTGATGAAGACATCCCATTTAGGACTAAGTGCTTCAGAGTCTCCCACTCTCTGCACATTGTCCAGTTGTGGGTCTTGTCATTAATTTCTATTTACTGCAGGAAGCTTCTTTGATGAGGGTTCAGCCATGCTCTCCACTATGGCTATAGCAGTATATCACTACAAGTCATTTTATTCCATGATCCTTTAGTAGAATAGCAGCAGGTTTTCCCCTAGGCTCATGACCTATCTAGTCTCAGGTTTTTGGGCACCCTAGCAGCATCAAGTATAGGTTCCATCTCCTGCAGGTCTTATATCCAATCAAAAATGACTGGTTACTCCCATAACAAAGGCCAAGCATCTTTGTATGTGTGTGCATGTGTTATACATGCATGTGCTCAACTGTGTGTATGCATGTGGAGGCCAGAGGACAGCTTGAGGAAGTCAGTTCTCTCCTTCCACCATGTGAGTTCTGTGATCAAATTCCCGAGACCATCTAGCTTGACACTAAGTCCCCTCATCTGCTGAGCCACCTTGATTGGCACACCATCTGATTTTTGGAGTCAGGGTCTCTCACTGAGCTTGGAGTTTGTCATTTTGACTAAAGTGACTGGCTAGCATGCTCCCGGGATAGGTTTATCTATGTTCTACCCTCCAACATCTCCCCTCCCAGCACCAAGAGTACAGATTCATACAACCATGGCTGGCTCTAGTTTTTTTTTTTTTATGTTTATTTTATTTGATGAAGGTTTGCAACAAAGTTCCAGAAATCCTCTAAGGCCAGGCAATGTGAGAAAAGACCCAATTCCCTGAGTGAGCTGTTCATGAAGCTGTAAGGGTAAAGGCTAAGTTGTGAAGGGGGGGGGGGGTCACTGGGACGGAGAACACACAAGCCATCTTCTTCTGAACGCAGTAGGACCCAGTGGAGCCAGCACAAGAGAGGCCACAAATGCTACAGGGGACAGAGCTATGGGGCAGGACTACGTAAGTCCATCAGAGCATATGAAATGCCACCCTGAATCGCAGTCAACAGACACTGAATGGCAGTGTTTGGTGTTTGGGTTTCCAGTTGACTTTGATCTCATCTTTCCATAGTATAGAAAATGTTCTCAACCTCCTGTGGTAGTTTGAATGTAATTGGCCCCCATAATCTTTTTTTTTTAATTTATTTATTATGTATACAATATTCTGTCTGTGTGTATGCCTGCAGGCCAGAAGAGGGCACCAGACCCCATTACAGATGGTTGTGAGCCACCATGTGGTTGCTAGGAATTGAACTCAGGACCTTTGGAAGAGCAGGCAATGCTCTTAACCTCTGAGCCATCTCTCCAGCCCCATGGCCCCCATAATCTTATAGAGAGTGGTACTATTGGGAGATGTGGCCTTATTGGAGGAAGTGTGTTATTGTGGGATAGTCTTTGAGGTCTCCTATGCTGTTTCAATCTACTTCCTATTACCTGTATATCAACATGTAGCAGCTACCTCTCCATCACGTGTCTGCCTGCATATTTCCATGTCCCACTATGATGATAATGGACTGAACCTCTGGACTGCAAGTGAGCCGCTACAATGAAATGTTTTCCTTTGTAAGAGTTGGATGGGCAGGGTGTCTGTTCATAGCAATTGAACACCTTCCTCATGCTGTGACCCTTTAATACAGTTAGTTCCTCACGCTGTAGTGACCCCCAATCAAAAAATTACTTTTGTTGCTACTTCGTAACTGTAATTTTGCTACTGCTATGAATCATAATATAAATATCTAATATACAGCATATCTGATACGCAACCCCAGCAAAAGGGTCGTTCAACCCCCAGGTTGAGAACTGCTGTTCCATACTATCTTCCAAACGTTTACTCTGTGCTACTGTACACTAGGAAAGACCTAACATGTTTCTTATTTTGCAGGGGCTCACAGTTAAGAGAATGCCTTGAGTCCCAGAGGAAACTTTGGTCCTTTTAACAGTTTCTGAACTGCAAGAGTATGGGGACTTTCAAAGTCGTATTGAACATATTTTATATTATGAGATGACCATGAACCTATGAGGGCCAGGGTCAAGACGTGACAATTGGAAGTTAACAGGTTGTTTCCCAAAGACTTGTATGTTTGAAGACTTAGTTCTTAGCCCTGGTGCTATTTTAGGAGGGTATGAGACTTTTAAGAGGTGGATCCTTACTGGAAGAAATGACTTGCTGGTACAAGCCTTATGGGTTATAAATACACACCTCTCCCTGAGTCAGTTGGTCAGTCAGTCAGTCAGTCTGTTTGTCTCTCTCTACTTCCTAACGGCCAATGCAATGTACCAGCCACTCTACACTCCTGTCACCATAGCTTTGAGTCACTCTTGCCGCCAGACTTTTCCTGCCATGAAAGACACGATCCCTTTAAACCATGAGCCAAAATATCTCTCTCCCTTCAAGTTGCTTCTTCTCAGGAATTTGGTCACAGCAATGAACAAGTTATTAATATAAACACCTTCCAACATAAAGACACCAGGCCCAGATGCTAAACCCATCAATAACTCTACAAAACACTTAAAAGAAAAATAGCAGTTCAGTAACTTCTCCCAGAATATGGGCAACAAGGGAATATGTTTCAACTCTTCTGAGTTCAAATCTCCAGCACCAGCCAGGCATGGTGGTGTGTGCCTGTTTTTCTAGCACTTCTGAGGCAGAGGCAGAAGGATCTGTACAGCCCTTTGGTCATACAGTCTAGCCAAATTGGTGAGCTCCAGGTTGAGTCAGAGACCTCATCTCAAAAAACAAGGTTGAGAGTATGACGAGATAGCTGAGTAGGTAAAGACAATTGTAAGCAAGCTGACTTGATCCCATGGACCCACATGGCAGAAGGAGAGAACTGATTCCCACAAACTGCCCTTTGGCCTCCACACAAGCACCATAGTATGTGTGTACCCACCCCATACAAAATAATAAATAAACATAACAACAATAAGGTACTGAGGGAGAGAGGAAGAGATCTGACATCAACCTCTGGCTTCCATACTCCTGTGTATACTATTAGCATGTACTTCACGGACACAAATACATATATGTACATGCATCACACACACACACACACACACACACACAGAGAGAGAGACAGAGAGAGAGACAGAGAGAGACAGAGACAGAGAGACAGAGAGACAGAGAGAGAAAGAGACAGAGAGAGAGAGAGAACTGTTAGACTTTAAAAGATTGAAATCACTCATTATTGCAAATGAATATTAAGTAGTTAATGAATTGTGGCATTCAACTGCTAAGGATGCATTCACTATCTAAGGTGTCTAATGTTATCTCTTTAATACCCTTTTTAAAACAAACATGAACTGCATCCAGAAGAAATTTCACTCACTCCTCCACCAACACTTCTCAAGTAAGGCTTTCTCTCTTACCCTCCAGAACCTCTTCATAAAGTGCGTGCACCCCTTCAGGCACGATAACCGCCAGTGCAGTTCCACAGAGAAGACCAGCACCCAAAACAGTCACCAGCTTCAGTCGCTCCTGGAAAAACAACAGAAGACAGTATTAGAACACAGTGCTTCTCAACCTTCCTAATACTTGACACTTTAATACAGTTCGTGTTGTGGTGACCCCCAACCATGAAATTATTTTCGTTGCTATTTCGTAACTATAAATTCTGCTACTATTAGGAATTATAATGGAAATATCTGTATTTTCCAAAGGTCTTAGGCAACCCCTGTGAAAGGTCATTCAACCTGCCCCCAAAGGGTCACAACCCACAGGTTGAGAACTGCTATGTTAGAAAGACTGATTGATGAATGGGAATGGCGAGTAAGCATGAAGAATGATTTGCTTCATAAATAATACAGTTAAAGATGAGAAGCTGGGCACACTGGCTTCCGAGGAGGGTGAGGGAGGAAGACTTCTTGAGCCCAGAAGTTTGAGACAACTTGGGCAACACAACAAGATTATGACTTCTTTGTTTATAGAGAGGCAGAGTTTTAAATAGCCCAGGCCAGCCTCAAACTTGATAATGTAGTTAAGGATGGCCTTATTGTAGGATATCTGATCATACTGTGAACCCCAAAATTGTGTTACTAGAAAAAAAACATTTCTCGCTGTGGTGTGGCTCAGCCCTAGTACACACCTTTAATCTCAGAGCTTTCTGGCAGAATATTGTAAATAGGATTAAATAAAGTCAAGCATAGGTTAGGAGGCGGAGCATGCAACCAGTTGACAGGAAAAAACCAGAGAGTATGAGGGAGTCAGGAGGCCAGACAGAGAGATGCACTGGAAGGAGAAGGAGAAGACATTCAATTTGAGGAGTTTTGTTGGGCCAGCGTAGGAGACACAGGAGAAAGCTCTTTCTGGGATGTCAGCGGAGGAAGAAAGTCAGCCACGTGCTTACTCTGCTTCACTGAGCTATCAGCTTTTCACCCCAGCATCTGGCTCCCAAGACTTTATTGGTAAAATTGAATGGCTGAGATTTAGATAAAAACAACACGACACTGAATTTATGCTCCTCCTGCCTCTAGTTCCTAAGTGCTGAGACTATGGGTGTGAGATCCACACAGTGCATCTGGTTTTATGCAGTGTTGGGGCTTCATGCATTCTAGGTAGCACTTAGGCACTTTACCAGCTGAACCACATCCCCAGTCCATTTGTTTGTTTTTAATAAACAGCTCATTTTATCAGTTAAAAACATGCATACAGGCCGGGCGGTGGTGGCGCACGCCTTTAATTCCAGCACTTGGGAGGCAGAGGCAGGCGGATCTCTGTGAGTTCGAGACCAGCCTGGTCTACAGAGCTAGTTCCAGGACAGGCTCCAAAACCACAGAGAAACCCTGTCTCGAAAAACCAAAAACAAAACAAAAACAAAACAAAACAAAAACATGCATACAAAGTAATAGGTCTCATTATGGCACTGAACCACCGAGTCGCTGCTCCAGTCCATGGCAGTTATGTATTCTGAGCATACGTCCTTCCCTATTTCACTTCCACTAGTCCCTCTCCTCTTCCCCCACTAGCCGCCCTGCCACTTTTGAGTCTTTTTTCTTTAAAGATCGTGAGTTTCATGAGGGTATCATACAGGAGATGGGTGAGGGTTTGTTTACAGAAGCATGAGCACCTCACAATGGCTACACCACTGAAGAAAATGTCTCAGGCTGGAAAGATGGCTCAGCAATTAAGAGCACTGATTGCTCTTCCAGAGGACCCAGGGTTCAATTCCCAATACCCACATGGCAGCTCAAAACTGTCTATAACTTCAGCTCCATGGGATGACTCCCTCTTTTGGTTTCTGTGGGTACTGCACACATGTGGTACAGACATAACATGCAAGCAAAACATACACACACGCACAAAATACAACATAAAAAAATTAAAAAAAAAAGAGAATCCTTCTTCCTCCCCCATCAACCACTAACTTTCTCAGGAAATAGTAAGGTCTTACACTGTCTTGGCCAGGGACTACCAGCCTTAGCAGGCTTTGAACCTATGACAATCCTACCTCAGTCTCCCAACTGCTGGGATTGCAAGTATCACCCAGTGAGACTACAACCCTTGAAGCAAAAAGAGAAAGTTGGCAATGATGTAGGGAAACATTTACTATTCATGAACAGGAGCAATGGGTGTATTTCCTTAAACTGACAGGAATATGAACTGCTATAGCTTATTTGGGCCATAATATGACATTTTAGGTTTAAAGTCTCAACGATGTAAATTCTTGAGCTAGAGAGATGACTTAGTGGGTAAGAGAACTTGCCATACAAGTATTCGGATCCCAGAAACTTTGTAAAAACTTGGGCAAGGCTATGTGCCTGCCTGTATGTAACCCCAATGCTGTGGGGAGGCAGAGAAGGACCACTGGGTTTGCTGATAGCCAGCCTAACTCCAGGTTCAGTAAGAGATCCAGTCTCAAAGGAATAAGGCACTTATGAAGAGTCCTAACTTAATTTAAACTAAGTGTCCAAGAAAGGAAAGAACAGCACCTAAGCCACAAAAGCTCTGGGAGATCAGTGTCTAGTCATGGGTTCGGGAAGTCATGACGTACTGGTAGGAGGAAAGTATGATAATGTATACTGATATACATATCTCATATCTGTGAGAAAAGTACTTGTAGATGGATTTATTAAAAAGTATTTATAGTTACTTCTCCAACTGCTGCAATGAAATCCTGGACCAAAGCAACCTAAGCAAGGGGAAGTTTATCTTGGTCCCAAGGTGAAGGCACGGTCTGACATGACAGGGCAGTTAAGACAAAAGGAGCGATGTAGCTACTCACATCACACCCACATCAGGAGGGAGAGATTTCCTCACTTTCTCTTTTTATGCCACGTGGAATGGTGCCCTACAGTAGGCAGGTCTCCCCAGTTCAATTAACCTAACCAAGACAACCTCCCAGGAGATTCTCAATCTCATCAGTTGAAAACTGAGATTAATCATCATAATATACAAAAAAGCATACATTAAATATAACTTTTGTTTCATAAGGTATAAACAATATACAGTATATAATTATATATATAACTTATAAAAAACACATGAAAAAGTAAACTTAGGTATCAATACTAACATGGTTCTGTGGGTTTTGTTCCGTTTTCTTTGTGTTTGTGTGTACATGTGTATGTGTACATGCATAACAGAGACTAACATCAAGTATCTTCTCCTCCACCTTATTTTTTGAGACAAAGCCATGCTTGCAGAGGACCCAATCTAAGATTACAGCACCCATAATAGGCAGCTCACAATCACCTAGAACTGAAGGCTCCAGGTGACCCCAACATCCTCTTCTGGCCTCCTCAGAAGCACATGCATGTGCACGCACGCGCACACACACACACACACACACAGAGAGAGAGAAAGAGAGAGAGAGAGAGAGAGAGAGAGAGAGAGAGAGAGAGAGAGAGAGAGAGAGAGAGAACAGATAAGTTACACAGTGCAACAGTGCAAGAATGATTCAGGGAATGCTGGGAAAACACTACTCATTTAGTCTGTTTCAGGCCAGGCATCTGTCCTTGTTCCTACAGCAACCAAGTGACACTTCACCTTCTCCATCTGCTTTATCCTGTTGTTCTCTCACAGATGTTATCACAGGGCACTCCCCCAATAAAGTTCTGCACACACATCTCAAAGTGGATTTTCCAGGGAACCCACCTAAGTCACTGAGAGAAGACTTGTATTTGAAAGACAATGAACCTCACAACTCAATACCCAGAGACAAACACCCTGGTAAAAAGCTTCACAGAGGATATGAACAACCAGTAAGCCCATAGACTACTCAACAGTTAATTACCAGGAAGATGCAAATAAAACTCATGCAAGACTTTTCATACCTATTTTAAAATATCAAAAATTAGAAAACAAACAAAAACAGTCATAGCACTAAAAATGACAAGGATATAAACTGAAACCTTTGTCTACTGCTGGGAGCATGGAATGAAGGCAGTCTCTAACAGGCATGGTCAGCATTCCCTTTTTGGGAGTTACCAAAGAGAAATAAAAAAAACTGTACAAGAATGATCATGGACTGGAGAGATGGCTCACTGATTAAGAGCACTTCTTCTTCTGGAGGACCCAGGTTTGATTCCCAGCACCTATATGGTACGTCAACAATGATCTGTAACTCCAAGAGGATTTGATGCCCTCTTCCAGCCTCAGCACACATGTGATCACAGACATACATATGTACAGGCAAAACACCCATACATATAGAATAAAATAATTTTGAAATATTTACAAAAGAATGTTCACATGGGACATAGGAGTTTGAGGGAGGAGTCAGCAAGGTATAACTCATATATGAAATTCTCACCCCTCAAAAAATAAAAAGCCAGGAGATGGCGGTGCACTCCTTTAATCCCAGCACTCAGGAGGCAGAGGCAGGTGGATCTCTGTGAGGTCGAGGCCAGCCTGGTCTACAAGAGCTAGTTCCAGGACAGGAACCAAAGCTACATGGAGAAACTTTGCCTTGAAAAAAACAAACAAAAAAAACAAAACAAAACAAAAGGGAGGAAGAAGAGAGGAGGTTCACAGAAGCCAGACGTGGTAGTGTATACTTGTAATCCATACTGCACACTGTGGGGGCTGGGCAGGAGGTTTTTGATTTAGAAGGCAGATATCAATTATCAAAAAAAGTCTGAGTATAAGACTGGACAAAAATATAAGAAAGCATCCTCCCTTGATATATAGATTGAAAATCAAAGAACAAGGATGAGAACTGATTTATCTGAGACCATGCTGTATGGCTGGTTAAGGCACAGGGTGGGAGAGCCACACTGTCCAAACATTCCATGATAATATACAGTCAGCACAGTGCTACAGTCCATCCTATGCAACTCATCTCAGAAGAACATAGTCACACAGCCTATTCAACCAGGAACATCCTGTGTCATGAGGAAAACAAGAATTATGCCTCTTTTGTGAAGGGTCAAAATAAATAAAGAGAGGGCTGGAGAGATGGCTCAGAGGTTAAGAGCATTGCCTGCTCTTCCAAAAGTCCTGAGTTCAATTCCCAGCAACCAAATGGTGGCTCACAACCATCTGTAATGAGGTCTGGTGCCCTCTTCTGGCCTGCAGGCATACACACAGACAGAATATTGTATACATAATAAATATTTTAAAAAATAAATAGAGAACAGGAAACAGCCAGTGCTTCACAAAATTTCAGTGTCATCCCTATGCCACCCCCGACAAGACAGGGCATCACTATGTGGCTCTGGCTATCTCAAAACTCACTATGTAGACCAGGCTAGTTGGAAACTCACGGCCTTTGCCTCCTGAGTGCTGGGATTAAAGGTGTGCACCACTATGCCTGGCTGCTTTGGTTTTTTACTATAAAGGGTTATTTATTCTGACAGGAAACGTCACCTACTTTTTTGTAGAGAAATTCTGGAGAATTGGGCACTGCCACTTCACTGGCTTTACCTCAGGAATGCAATGGAGCCCCTTTCGACAGCTGTACCTGGAAACAGTCCTTACTCATGAAGCCATGTCAAGAATTCTTAGAGCTGGGCTTGGTTGTGCACACCTTTAATCCCAGCACTCGGGAAGCAGAGGCAGGCAGATCTCTGAGTTTGAGGTCAGCCTGGGCTATGCAGAGAAACCCTGTCTCAAAAATCAAAATAAGACTTAAATGTTTTAATACTTTGTCCCCAGTTAGTGCACTATTTAGACAGATTCAGGAGGTACATTCTTGCTGGGGGAAGTATGTCACTGGGGGTAGACTTTGAGGCTTCAAAAGTCATGTGTTGTTCCAAGTTTGCTCTTTCAGCTTGCTGTTCCCCATGTCTTCCTGCTGCCATGCCTCTCTGCCATGGTGATAGACTCGGCCTCTGGAACTATAAACCCAAATAAACTCTTCCTTCTATAAGTTGTCTTTGTCAAAGGTTATACAAATACTTAAAAGACCATAACAGGATTCTGTCTCAGTAAGCATGAAGCAACACACCATTTGTCTCATTAATGCAAATATCTTTGATTATAACTGGACTTTTTCCCAAGGAGCAGAAACCTTGTTCATTTATTGTTTCAATCTTCAGTATTAGAAAGAAAAGATTATCCTACAGTAAATTTACAGCGTGGTGGTGACCAACACTCTGATGAAAAGGACTAGTTAAATGACATAAGCACCACTGCCGTGAGCTGCAGTGCCAATTTTTATTAGAAAAAAAAATTTTTTTTTTTTTTGGTTTTTCGAGACAGGGTTTCTCTGTGGTTTTTTTTTTAAATGTTGCTTTGTTTTTCTTTTTTAATTTTATTTACTATGTATACAATATTCTGTCTGTGTGTATGCCTGCAGGCCAGAAGAGGGCACCAGACCCCATTACAGATGGTTGTGAGCCACCACGTGGTTGCTGGGAATTGAACTCAGGACCTTTGGAAGAGCAGGCAATGCTCTTAACCTCTGAGCCATCTCTCCAGCCCTTCTCTGTGGTTTTGGAGCCTGTCCTGGAACTAGCTCTTGTAGACCAGGCTGGACTCGAACTCCCAGAGATCCACCTGCCTCTGCCTCCCGAGTGCTGGGATTAAAGGCGTGCGCCACCAACGCCCGGCTTAGAAAAAAATTCTTAACTACCAGTCTTAGTTTGGGTTACTACTACTGTGAAGAAACACCATGACTAAAGCAACCTAGGGAGGAAACGGTCTATTTGACGAACACTTCCACAGCACTGTTTTACCTCAAAGGAAGTCAGGACAGAGGAACTCAAAACAAGACAGGAACCTAGAAGCAGGAGCTGATGCAGAGGCTGTGAAGGAGTGCTTCACAGTGCTTATTGGCTTACTCAGCCTGCTTTCTTAAAGAACCCAGGGCCACCTGTCCAGAAATGGCACAGCCAACAAAGGGCTGGGTCTTCCCAATTAAGAAAATGCCCTAAAGGCTTGCCTACAGCCCAGTCTTTCCGAGATTTTCTCAATTGACGCTTGCTCTTCCCTGAAGACTCTAGCTTGTGTCAAACTGACATAAAACTAGTCAGCATACCACCACAATCATTTTAGACTCAATTTGATCTATTTCAACCCTGGAAATAATGGCTCTATGGTGTCTGTATGGCTGTATTCTCTCATATAACTTTACAACCAGGGATTTAATCTCAAATTTAGTGTTTATCAAAGTTAACAAAGTGCTGGCAACTCCTCTTCCCTGCCTGTGGCAAATCACTATGAGTATATTTAAATGAAGAACTACAAATTCCAGGCATATTCAAGATGGGAGGAGAGCTCCCCAAGCAATAGTTTCTGTCAGAGTAATGAACTGTTTTCTCGAGAGAGGCACAAACTACGCAGTGAGGTTTTGTTACCTCATTCCAAAACTTCACAGTTGTAGCTGATTGGGCTGAAGAATCAGCCAGCTGTATTAATTAAAACAACAGCTTGCATCAATGCCATTAACTATCAGTGCAAAGCTTTGAAGTCTGTTTAATTTCCTTGGCAGACAGCAAGAAAATTAAATAGTTTTTCTTTTCCAGCTCATAAAACAGTCAACAAATTATTCTGTTCAACCAAATACAAACCAACACTTTTAGAAGCTTTTGATAACTGAAAATTCCTGTTTCTATCCTTGTGTTCCAGCCCACTTTAGCACTCAAAGCATCAACAGAGTCCAAAAAACAGAGGTCAGTCTGTTAGAGCAAGACAGACTCCATCTGAGCACTGAAGAGATAAGAAGATATGGAATAATTCTTGTTCAAAACAACAAAGCTTTTCTCCACACTCTTGCAAACAAGGCCGATTCAAGGAGCTCTTGCTTAGGATTAATTTAGCCACTCCATGACCTGTCATTAAGTATTAGTAACTCAGATCTGAATTTGTTCAAGTTCTTCTGTCTGATACAAGGCACCCCAAAGCTCCTGGGCTCTAAGAGGCAGCTGCATGAATCTTCCCTGCTTCCGTGTCCTCTTCTGTAAGAGGTTGCTGCTTTCACTGCAAAGCAGCAGGATGTCAGCACACTGCACAGAGTCACCGTTAGTGCTTACCTTCCACATCCTGTGCTGCACAAACACAAAGCTTCTCACACTGGGGAAATGTCTGGAGCAGCTGAAATCAACAGTGGCTGGGGGCATCTAGACTTCCCTTTTCTAATTCATTTAACATAAAGATTAAGGAAGTCTTCCAGGAAGCAATAATAAGCATGCACTTTATTAACGCCACTTCCTCCAATCTTGGAAGATAAGATTAATCTGTTTTTCTTCCTAAACTTAAAAGAACTAAATATGCCAGTTGGGAGTGATGTGTGCTCAGTCAGAAGCCAGGGTCTTTGAGTTCAAAGTCAGCTTGGCCTTCAGAGCATTCCAGGACAGCCAGGGCTACACATGAAAAACCCTATCTTGAAACACAAAACAAAAAGAGAACTTAACATAAATACAAATCCTATGTAGATTCTTTCAGTTGGCCATAAAAACAAAAGCAGAAGCCCACTAGCAAAGAAGTTGGGGAAATACTGGCAATAAATATATCAGTAATATATAAAGAGCCCAATAACCAGACTAAAAATATTTTTTCTCTATTAAAGTTTTTTTTAATGATAATGTGAAAACAAAATGTCATTTGTGTTTGTTGGCAAATATATTCTTAAAAGATTGAGAACCTTCTTAGGAACATTTATGCCCTTTTACCCATCATTCTACTTCTCTCTCTCTTTTAAGGCAGGGCCTCTCCATTACGTAGCCCTTCTATCTTGGAACTCACTGTGTAGACCAAGCTGGTCTTCAACTCACAGAGATCTACCTTCATCTGCCTTCAAGGGGTGTGTGAAGCCACTAAAGCTGGCTCCATTCCTTAAATCTGAAATATGTCCAGAGTTTTCAAAAATTAACTGAATCTAATCAAGTCAAAAACAAATGAATATACAAGAATTTCACTACATAAAATGATTGAATGTAGTAAAGTGATGTGGGAGTGTCATATATCAATCTGTTGATTTCATTGGTTGAGTAATAAACAAACTGCTTGGGCTCATAGCTTAGAACATAGGTGGGTGGAGTGAACAGAGCAGAATGCTGGGAGGAAGAGGAAGTGAGGTAAGACACCTCAGACAGAGATGCCATGCTCCCATCTCCAAGGCTGACTTGAGGCACACGCGATGAAGCTCCAACCCAGGATGGACGTAGGCTAGAATCTCTCTGGTAAGCCACCTTGTGGGCTACACTAGAAATGGGCTAGTCCAGGAATGAGAGTTAGCCTAGAAGAGGCTAGATAGAAACGGGCCAAGCAGTGATTAAAAGAATACAGTTTCCGTGTAATTATTTCGGGGCATAAGCTAGCCGAGCCAGGCGGCTGGGGTGCTGGGGATGCAGCCCCGCCGCTCCTATTACTACAGTAAAGACATTTGAAAACACCTGCATTAAATTTGAACAATAAAGGAAAACAAGAAAATATTTAAATATTTCCCAAATAAAAGGGAAAATGTAAAATTATGCATACCTCACCTATGCAACCATGTTAAAAATGTATACAGAAGAAAGTGGATATAAAGTTATTAGTGATCCTACTAGGCTGTGGGAAAACATTATTAAACATTATTTTCTTTTCCTTCTACACATTATATTAAATTTCCTATAAACTATCTGTAATTGACTATAAACAGGCCTTTCAAAAAAAAACAGTGCTGAAAGCAGGAGAGATGGCTGAGCAGTTAAGAGAACTGGCTCTTAATTCAGAGGACCTGGGTTCAATTCCCCAGAACCCATATGGCAGCTCACAACTGTCTATAACTTCACTTCCAGAGTATAGATACTCTCTTAGACATGCATGCAGACAAAACACCCATACACATAAAAATAAATAATTTTAAATGCTAACTATGGGCTGGGAATATAGCTCAGTGTTTGCCTAGTATCCATGAAGCACTGGGTTTATTTCTAGCGCCACATAAAACTAAGCATGGTGGCACACATCTGCGATCCCACCAGTAAGACGGAGGTAGGGGATTTAAGTTTCAAGGTCATCCTTGGCTACTCTGCAATATCCAGAGCACCCTGGGCTAGCATCAGATCCTGTCTCAAGTGGGGAAAGAAGCATATTTTTAATCCCAGGAGGCAGAGGAAAATGGATCTCTGTGAGTTCTAGGCCAGTCAGGGTAACATAGCGAAATCTTGTCTCAACAACAAAAACTGCTGGGACCTGGAGAGATAGTTCACCAGTTAGGAGTTGTTACTGCTCTGTCTGGGAAGGTTTGGATCTCAGCACCTACATCAGAGGCTAAGGAATATTTGTAACTCCGGCTCCAGGGGATCCAACAATCCCATTCTTGGTCTCTGTGGGCTACACATACACACACGCACACACACAAACAGACACACAGACATACATAGAAATAATTTTTTTTTGCTTAAACTACTAAGTTAACTAGAGACCATATAAATAGGCATTTAAATTATTATACAATGAAGCTCAGTTTCCTCTCTACTTAACAGGGTTTAGACTTCTTCCTCATTGGGCTTATCACTAAAATCAACACGGAACTTACATGTAAATTTAATGTAAGCCACTACCAATTACTGTGCTCTGATTGCATCATAGAGTGCAGTGCCCAAGTGTGATCATTAAGATGCTCTCCTGGAGGAGGGAGGAGTAAATGTGATCAAAATACATTGAATGAAATCCTTAAAGAATAAAAAATATTGTAAAGATTTATGCATAGGAATGCTTTCTCTGCATTTATGTATGTGCACCAGGTACATGCCTGGTGCCTGTGGAGGAAGAGATGGTATAATCCCCCAGAACTGGATTAGGGATGGTTGTGAACCACCATGTGGGTACTGGGAACCAAACATCTGCAAGAACACATGCTCTTAACTACTGTGCTGTCCCACTAGCCCCTAAACATACTCTTTAAAAAGGTTTTCTCCTTTACTGAGTGGTTTTAAACACTGTATTTTGAGGTTTTATAATTAACTAGAATGCTTTTCAATCTCTTGTTCTCTCTGTCTTGTGTATCTACTAATCACTGTCCTCTGCCGACAGTTGAGAAAACCAGCCTGGGCTCTCACAACTCAAAAGTGGGTTGATAATGTATAAATCTTTAATCTAAAGAGACATTTGGAGGATTTCATACAAAAATCCAGACTTCTAGTTCTGGAGGAACAGAGAGCTTTGGCAGTATTGGGCAGCCTGTATCAATGGCAGGGACTTTCTGCTCATCAGTTCTGGAGAACAGAGAACTTTGGCGGTATGGGCACCTGTATCAATGGCGGGGGCTTTCTGTTCACAATTCTCACTCACTACTCCCTGGCGACTCTGGGGCAGATGCTAAAGGTCAGTTGCCACACATATATTATGATAATGGACTTTCCCATCTATTTCTTTTGTTCTTTAAGACATGGGAGCCTGCTATGTTACTTCAGCTGTCCCTCAACTTCTAGGCTCAAGTGATTTGCTTGTTTCAGCCTCCAGCTTTGCCCCAGTTACTGTTGGATCTCATGCCAGACTGGAGTGACTGCTCAGCCTTCGTGTTGCTTGATTTTTCTGAACAATTACCCAGCTGAATCAGTCAGAGTCCAACCAGGAAAGAGAAACCATAAAGCTATTTGAACATAAAGAATAACTTTAACAGGGGACTGAGCAATGGGAATTGGCTAGTTAGGAAGAACTCTAAAGAATGTACAAGTAGCAAATACAAGGAGTGGCTGCAACCTAAGGACAGAGATAAGAATGCCTCAAAAATAAATAAAACAAGAAGACTGAAGTCCAAACAATGTAGAAGAGGGCATGGCTGTGGTCCAATGAACAGCAGAGGCTTCTGAATTACTATGCTGGTAGAACTTGCTGGAGACAAGCACTCCAGGCTGTTGGGAAAAGCTGTTTGTGGGTTTCTCACTAGAGACTATCCTATAAAACCACCCGCGAGGGGTGCCAGTGAAAACTGCTGAGTGCCCCAAGAGCCTAGGCTGAACAGCCAGCTGCAGTGTAAGAGCTGGGCACAGAGAAACTTAACCTGGTTTGCTAAGACTCCAGGCATGCTGCAGGCCCTGCCAGAGCTGGACACTGTATGACAAGGCTGGCCTGCTACAGAAATCAGTGCCAGAGAAACTACCTAGAAGCCTGCTGAGCAAGCATGCCAGAATTAAAGAGTAATACCTCCCTCTTACAGTTTCTCTCCAGTAACCTCTATTAACAAGGAGTTAACATCCTGCCAACTGGCAAAAGAAATAGAGGGCACACATTTTTGCAGAGGATGATGAAAGCCGGACTTGGAACAAAAGGCACCCAACTGATAACTGGCACACTAGTTTACTAGAAAAGCAGGAGCACGTGAGGACCAAATGCAATAGAGAGCAGACAAAATGCTTGCTCTCAGGATGTCTGACTAATGACAGACTTGCTGCTTCTTTGGATTAACTATGTTTTGGGATGACCAAATTCTAGACAGGAAAGGTATCGCCAATGCTCATCATCACTGTAACTAGCAGCTGTCAAGTACCTGGTAAGCCATACACCTTCTACTCTAATCGCCTTACATGTGTCAGCCCAGGTAATCCTGCCAACATTCTATGAGGTAGGTGCTTCTATTGTCCCCACTGTACAGCTGGGCAAACAGAGGCCTAGAAGGTGATGTGCCTAACCTCACATAGTCAGCAAGTAGCAGAGCAACGACTTATACCTATAAAGTCTAGCCCCAGGGTTTATAGTCATAATCAGCATGCTAAACTGCCTGCTGGCAAAACTTGTTTGTTGTTTAACAGTTTCTTTGCTTTTAGCTAGTTTTCTTCCATTTGCCTGTAAATGCATATGAAATAGGCTGAGTGTACAGCTAGATGGAGAACCCAGGATTAGCTAGATTAAAATACCTAGGATCAGGGCAGCAAGGAGAATCTTTCATGATTGATATCGTCATCTAGACCTTGTCACTCCAAAGCCCATATAATTGAGACAAAAGAATTTCTAACCCAATAAATAAGCCAACCTTTTCTGGCTTAAGAAGTTGAAATCAAACACTAGTATTCAAGCATAATTGAGGGGCTTTTGTTTTTCTTTTCTCTTTCTTCTTTTTCCTTGTTTTCTTAAAGTCAGGGTCCTATTATGTAGCCCTGACTGGCCTGTAACTCACTGTGTAGACCAGTCCACGCTGGAACTCAGAAACTCCACCTGCCTCTGCCTATGTGTGAGACTAAAGGCTTCAACTACCACACCTGGTCTTTTTTCCATTTCCTTCTTTCTGACTTTTTTTTCTTAAAGAGTGTTCCCACTATGTAGACCTGAATGGCTTTGAACTCAAATCTGCTTTGACAATCCATCCCACCTGGGATGACAGACATGCACCCCACACCTTGCTGAGGGTTCTGAAATCCCACCACAGTCTAAGTACCACACTCAGTACTATTCTTTGTTACCTAGAATTTCAAACCGAGACTTAAGTGGATGTTAAATCTCATTATTCAAAAAAGCCTTATCTCTTGGGGATATGGCTCAGAATTTGGTAGACGAAGACCTGAGTTCAGTTCCTTGGCACCCATGTAAGAATCTGGGTGTGATGATGCATGTCTGTAACACCAGCACTTGGGGGCAGGGACAGGTGGATGAGGCGGGGGAGAGCCTCAATGGCCAGCTTGTCCAGTTGTAAAGGGCAAGCTCTTTTTCTGTGAGAGACACTATCCAAAAAACAAGGTGCAGAAGCACTAAGACAGACAGACAGACACACACACACGTGCACACACGCGCGGGCGCGCGCGCACACACACACACACACACACACACACACGCACACACACGCGCGGGCGCGCGCGCACACACACACACACACACACACACACACGCACACACACGCGCGGGCGCGCGCGCACACACACACGCACACACACACACACATTTTTCAGTTAAAGGCTAGGTTAAGTCTGTCACCTACAGGAATATTCCGATAAAGTTTTCTTCTTCCCTGTAAGAGGATATCACTTTTTGCACCACAATACTGAAGACTGATTAAATAGTGAAGATGTCAAGTTGGAAATTAATCTTAGATCAAAATGGCAACTACTTCAGACTCCAACTGGGCAGGTGTTACAAGCTTCTGGGCCTTGCACATATGCAACTGTTTACCGTGGAGTTTGAAGTCTTTCTACCCCAACTAAGACCATGGCAGGAGAGAAACTGGGAAGACAAGACATTAGTGGTGTTAAGATGCTCCTGGGCTGGTAGGTGAAAAGAACCCATTTAAACAGATCCTGTTTTCATGCCGTCTTTTACAGGGCTTATAAGGGCAGTATCATACAGTGGATAAACATTCTGACACGGGAAGTCAAAGTCTCTGCCCACCTAAGTGTGTGGCTTCTCCTGCCCTAGTTTACTTATTTGTAAAGCTACATGAACAACATCTCTGGATCTTTGTCCTGGGGATTAAATAAAACAGCGTATCCCAGTGGTACACAGGAAGAGTTCAACAAGCACACACTGGGGTAGAGGTGTATGCCCTTGTTCAAAGCATTCAGGAGGCAGGTGGGTCTCTGTGAGTTCCAGAGTTCCAGGACAGCCATATATAATAAGGATCCTGTCTAAAAAAAAAAAAAAAAAAAAAGAAAAGAAAAGAGAGAAAGAAAGAAGGAAGGAAGGAAAAAAGGCTATTTTTACTATGCCAGCACATTTTAATTATGCATATCCACATAGCATCTTAGAGGAAATAAAATCTCCATAAAAATATTGAATCTGATTATATCCTAATTTTGTCTCATTTAAACTTAGTTTTATCAGCCATAGAACATTATTACAAAACAATCTGTGGTTCAGACTCTGAGGAAAGACATGTTACTGGCTGCTTTCCACATAAGGATAAATTTACTGAGGTAAAATTTAAAATCTTAGAACTCAGAAATGAAATTCAAAAGAGGCCCAAAACACTGCATTCTCATAAGGAAATAAGAGAGTAAGACACCAAACAATACAAAAAGTCCTAGAAATGCCACTTGGTCAAACCTACCTCAAAAGGGACAAACTGACAGAGAAATTGCAAACTGAACAAACTTGTTCTTCAAACACATAGCCTTTCATTTGGTGATTAAGTCAAAATACCCAGAGAATTATGAATTAATCACATACTATAATCAGACACAAAGAAAACTTCAAAATGTGAAAGGACAAAACAACGTTAAAACTAACATTTAAGCAAAGAAAGAGAAAGAAAGCTAAATGCCAAGAAGTCTTCCACAACACAGGGAGGCTGTAGGACAAAGTCTGGCCTCTCTGAAACACTACCCGTGGACGCTAAGGCCAACCACCACAAGACTTCTGCAGCACAGATGACGCAGAGCCATTCCTGTGATTCAGAAGGAGGTGAATGTGGAAGTGTAGCATGGCTAATAAAAACCCAGAGACAGACAAGATCGTGGGGTTCAACCTGAAGAGGAGAAAAGCAAAGCAGCCAGTCACTAGAGAGTTCTTACCACTAAGAAATCCTCAGACTGAAAAGCTGAAAAGCCCCGTCATTATTAGATGTTTGTTCTCAGCTGGACAGTGGTGGTGCATGCCTTAAATGTCAGTGTTTGGGAACAGGCAGGTGGATTTCTGTGACTTTGAGGCCAGCCTGGTCTAGAGAGCTAGTTCCAGGACAGCCAGGGCTACACAAAGAAACCCTGTCTTGAGAAAAAAAAAAGTTTGCTCCCAAATAAAAAGTAAAGATTATAAATCAGGCTGGGAGTAGTGGCACACTCCTTTAATCCCACTCAGGAGGCAGAAGACCTCTGTGAGTTTGAGGTCAGCCTGGTCTACACAGTGAGTTCCAGGACAGCCAGGGCTACAAAATGAGACCCTGTCTCTAATAATAGAGAAGGAGAAGGAGGAGAAGGAGGAGGAGGAGGAGGAG
>NC_022009.1:18474778-18478005 GCF_000317375.1 Microtus ochrogaster | reverse complement strand
GAAGCAGAAGCAGAAGCAGAAGAAGAAGAAGAAGAAGAAGAAGAAGAAGAAGAAGAAGAAGAAGAAGAAGAAGAAGAAGAAGCAGCAGCAGCAGCAGCAGCAGCAGCAGTTGGTGTCAGAGAGGGTCAGGGAAATGGGAGGGGGAAAGTGCAGAGGGAGGATCAACTAAAACTGAGGATATATAAAAAAGCCTTAAGAGACCTAACTAACGGCAAGCTAATAAAAAGAAATAAATAATGTACATGGAAGTACCCTATAAGGATAAATAAAGTTGCTTCCAAATTTGTTTTTCTAGTTCCAGGACAGGCTCCAAAGCCACAGAGAAACCCTGTCTCGAAAAACCAAAAAAAAAAAAAAAAAAAAAGTACAAACCAAATTTGTTTTTAAGTGAAAATTCCAGTACCCGGGGTAGCTAGTTTTATATCAACTTGACACAAGCTAGAGTCATCAGAGAGGAGGGAGCCTCAATTGAGAAAATGTCTTCAGTAAGGCTAGGCTGAAGGCAAGCCTGCAGGACATTTTCTTAATTGGTGATTGATGTGTGAGGGTCCAGTCCACTGTGAGTGGTGCTACCTCTGGATAGGTAGCCCTGGGTTCTATAAGAAAGCAGGCTGAGCAAGCCAGTAAGCAGTACACTTTCATGGCCTCTGCATCAGCTCATATCTCCAGATTCCTCCCTGCTTGAGTTCCTGCCCTGACTTCCTTTGATGACGAATGTGATATGGAATGTAAGTCAAATAAACCTTTTCTTCTCCAAGTCGCTTTGGTCATCACAGCAATAGTAACCCTAACTAAGGCAGGTGGGCTACCTCTCTACCAGGGGTTGGCCAAGGAGGCCTCTGAAAACCCCCAAACAACATAAATATTTGTCATGGCTGTTGATTGCTCATCAAAACTACATAAGATTCTGGTGCTAAAGACAGCATATACTTTGTTGCAGGACCAGATAAATCAAACTGGAACAGAGCTGAAAGCTTCTTTCCTGTTAGCTAGTACACATCATCCCAGAGGATGCTATGCAGGTTGCTGGAGGAGAATCATCACTATAAGTCTCACTTGGTTGTTAACTGTGTGCTACACCACCAGTAAGGCAAGAAGTGCCTGCTGGTGCAATACTGGCAAGAGAGTAATGGGAGTAATCCTTATCTGAGTTGAGATCTCCACAGGTATGTCATAAATACTAGTGGGAAAGCTACTGGTACTAGTTGGCTAGATGGACATGATGTACCCATTAAATTGCTGTCTAAATATTACATTTATACCCATAGATTAGTGCTGCTGTTACCTTTGGTCAGAAAAGTTTCTTCTTAGCAGGGGTCTGTAGAAGGAGCTGCGGGCAGGCCTGCTTTTTGTCCCACCCAGCTCCCCGAATGGTTAGCTTTACACCCAAAATAACAACACACAAATTGTATTCATTTAAACACTGCCTGGCCCATTAGTTCTAGCCTCTATTGGCTAACTTTCACATCTTGATTAACCCATTTCAAATGATGGAGGAGGGTCATCTGTCTATGTGTTATTCTCATTAGTTAATAAAGAAACTGCCTTGGCTTTTTGATAGGGCAGGATTTAGATAGATGGAGTAGACAGAACAGAATGCTGGGAAGAAAGGAAGTGAGACAGATGTGATGGAGCCAGCTGCCAGGTCAGACATGCTGAATCTTTCCTGGTAAGCCACCACCTTGTGGTGCTACACAGATTATTAGAAATGGGTTAATCAAGATGTGAAAGTTAGATAAGTTAAATAAGAGGCTAGAACTAATGGGCCAGGCAGTGTTTAAATGAATACAATTTGTGTGTTGTTATTTTGGGTGTAAAGTTAGCTGTGCGAGAGCTGGGCGGAATGAAAAGCAGGCCTGCCCGTAGCTCATCACTACAAATGGCACACAGACGTGGATAGTTGCATCCACAGAAAGCCTGAGAAAGCTTCGGAAAGAATAGAGTAAAGCATGTTTTCTTGGTAGCAGCAATTTCTCAGGTTTGCTCTGCTTGCTAGAGGCAAGCAAGTGCTCTCATCTAAGAGAAGCTTCCTGACTCAGCTTTAGTTGCAAAACCTTGCAGCTCTTTTAAGAGGTCCTGCCAAGAAATGCTTAAATAGTGTTAATAAAAAGGCAACCTCATGCTTTTCAGTTTTCAGCCGTAGCAGGAAAAAAGTTTTAAAATACTGGCTTTCTGGGCCGTCCTGCCAGGGCAAACTCTGACTTTCAGGTAGGTGGTCTGACTGTGGTCTGTGAGCAGAATGCTGTAGCTTGCTTGCTGTCAGGGACCTTGAAACATCATAGAATTGTGGTGATAAACCTGGCTTCAGCTGGTACCTCTGCCATGAGGCTGAAAAGCTAAGGAATGGGCTGGATCCAGCCGTCAAAGCCACAGCTTTAATCCTTTCCATAAAAACTCATGTGGTCAGAAAAAGAGATATACAGTAAAGAGAGATTTAAAGATGAAGAAAACCTCTAAATGATTTACTATGTGTTAAAAATATATGCAGGCTAAAGGTTAAAGTTCTTTTTTTTTTTTTTTTTCGAGACAGGGTTTCTCTGTAGCTTTTGGTTCCTGTCCTGGAACTAGCTCTGTAGACCAGGCTGGCCTCAAACTCATAGAGATCCCACTGCCTCTGCCTCCCGAGTGCTGGGATTAAAGGCGTGTGCCACCACCGCCTGGCCAAGGTTAAAGTTCTTAAAGTAAAGAAAGTAGTTGGATGTGGTAGTACACACCTTTAATCCCAACACTTGGGAGGCAGAGGTAGATTGACCTCTGTAACTTCAAGGTATGGTGCACACACCTTTAATCCCAATGCCTGGGAGGCAGAGACAGACGGATCTCTGGGAGTTCAAGGACAGCCTGGTCTAAAGAGTTATTCCAGGACAAAGATGTACAGAGAACCTGTCTCAAAAAGTAAAATTAAAAATAAAAGAAATAGAGGTTAAAATAAAGCCACATAAAGATGGAAAATACACAGAGAATCTTGATACTGTATGCTATTATGTTCTCTTTGAATTGTTTGAATGCTGAGGAAAAAGCAACAGCTGCTAAAAGATATTTGTTTATAAATGCTACTTAACTAATCCACCATAGATATTTTGAAAATACATTGACTTCAACCCCGCAACTGACAAAGGTCTGATCTCCAAAATATATAAAGATCTCAAGAAACTAGACCGTAAAAGGCTAATCAACCCAATTGTAAAATGGGGCATTGAGCTGAACAGAGAATTCTCAACAGAAGA
>NC_022009.1:18473165-18473753 GCF_000317375.1 Microtus ochrogaster | reverse complement strand
TTCGGGCTGAGGAGGGGGGGGACTTAATTGGGGGAGGGAGAGGGAAATGGGAGGCGGTGGCGGGGAAGAGACAGAAATCTTTAATAAATAAATAAATTTAAAAAAAACAACAAAAAATAATTTCTAGATAAAGCAGGAAAAAAAATTTGGATCTAAGTTTATGATGCTTTGGGAAAGTCCTTTTGTTTTCACAGAGGATGAGACCCTGTGGATTGCTTCTATCCCAATATGGTATTATAGACCACGCCCTCCTGAAAGGTCATTGTGAACACCTTCAGAAAATTACTTCCCCCAACAGGTTATACAATGAAAGACCTAATTAACAGTGCCCCTATACAGCAGGAAGAAGTTTGGAGAGAAATAACTATGCCCATATTCCCAAATATTGTTTATAATTTTTTTTTACATTTTAAGGGCGATATGATATAGATATGAATAATTTACATTGGTATAAATCTTATTATATGTATATGTATTCCTGCTCTTGATTAAGGTATTGTGATTGTGTAGTTCATTAAAAAATGTAATGTATAATTAGGAAATATAGGTTGTTAATGGATAATCATCAATAATAATCAAGCTTGTAGT
>NC_022009.1:18428508-18464945 GCF_000317375.1 Microtus ochrogaster | reverse complement strand
CGTGCACCACCAACGCCCGGCCAAGTCACTTTGTATCAGACCAAATCTGCCGCTGTGGCAGCTTTTGTTGCAAAACCGCAGATACTTGAGCTTCTGCTAATTCAGGCAGTGGGGTTCCGCTGCAAACTTAGCCAAGGCAGGCAGAATGGGCCTGTTGTGGCCGAGTACGTCTCAGACTCGGCACTGGGGCCCAAGTCACGAACTAAAAAACAGCACCCAGGAGGGTGCTGTCTTAGCTAGCAGGGGCAAAATAGCCCGACGTTGGACGCCAAAATGTAACGGCGTAAATGAATGCAGACAGATTGTAAAAATATATATATATACAGCTTTAATAGACTTACAGAACCACCATTCCCTCAGAGACCAGGAAAGCAGAAGCCGCGGCTGGGAGTACGCTTGCCAAATTTATATGCAAACATTAGTCTGAGGCGAACACGCCCCCTAAGGGGCGGGACTTATCCCTACACTTTGGTTTTTCGAAACAGTTCTGGCTGTCCTGGAACTAGTTCTTGTAGACCAGACTGGCCTCAAACTCAATGAGATCCACCTGCCTCTGGCTCCCAAGTACTGGGATTAAAGGTGTCCACCACCACCACCCAGCTTTTTGTTTTTGAGATTATAAATACAACATTTCTTCCTTCCCTTTCTTCCCTCCAAATCCTTCCATATACTCTTCTTTGTTCTCTTCAAATTCATGCCTTTTTTCATTAGCTGTTATTGTATATCTATATATATATGTGTGTGTGTGTGTGTGTATACATATACATTCCTGAATATAATCTGCTCAATTCGTATAATCTCGCTTGTATGTATGTCTTCAGGGCTGACCATATGGTATTGGATAACCAATTGGTGTGCTCTTCTTTCTTGTTTTGGTTTTGAAACATGGTGTCTCTAAGTAGCTCAGGCTTGCTAGAAACTCACTATGCAGCGCTGGGCCTCAAACTTGTGATCTTCATATCTTAGTCTCTGAGTTCTGGGATTACAGGCCTGTTCTGATGACACCAAGTGACTTAGTGTCTCCTCCCCGAGATCGGGAGTTAGTCACACTGAGCTCTAAAATCATTGTTTGCCGACTATGGATTCCCACTGTCTCAGCAGATGAAAACTCAAACTGCTTTCAGTCAAAAAGTCCCCAAACTGAAAGTCTTCAGAAACTTTCATAACAATATAATGATTACAATTACAGAAATAATTTTATGTCTGCTGACTCTACTAACAACACCTGTGGGATTGCATTTTCTACACCCCCCCCCCACAGACACACACTTCATTTCCTTTTTGCCAATGTACTGGTCTGGACTGGAATAAAAATTTAAAATAAAAATAACCCTCAGGCAATCAACCTAAAATCCCACTCTGGCCATCTGTATCTACTTCATTCATCAAGCATAAACTAGTAAAAGAGGTTTAACCTATTTCCGCAGCATTGTTACCAACTGCCAGAGAAAGCTGCTCCTTAGCAACTGAATCTAAAGCACAAGGATGCCACACAGGACCTCATTTATGGAAGGCGAGCTGTGGCCTCTTTTACAAGTCTAGCTTTTCACTTCCCCATATGCTGAAAAATTAGCATCTTCATTACCATAGTTATATATAATTAATTTGACAATTAAAATTTGCCCTTTGTTTCCTAAATCAAAAATTCATGAAGGAACAGTCAGTCTCCAAGCCTAAGGGCAAAGGATGCCACACAAGCATGGAGAAAGGCCGGTGTGTGGATGAGGAGAAAGTGAGGTGACATCAACGTCACACCCTTTTTAATGGTCAGTTGTAACAAGTGTACTTTGCTACAGCAATTTCACCACTAATTTCTAACACTAATGCTGTAAGAATTACTAATTCCATCGCTCATCTGGCTTTATTTCTGTTCTGAGAAATTCTTCAGACAGGCATGGAGGGGCACATCTTTAACCCCAGCTTTAGGGAGGCAGAGGTAGGTGGATCCTTGTGAATTCAAGGCCAGCCTGGCCTACAGAGCGAGTTTCAGGACAGCCAGGGGTTTACAGAGAAACCTTGTCTCAAAAAACAAACAGCCAGGTGGTGGTGGTGCACACCTTTAACCCCAGCACTCTAAAGGCAGAGGCAGGAGGATCTCTGAGCCAGTCTGGCCTACAATGTGAGTTCCAGGACAGCTAGGGCTGCTACACAGAGAAACCCTGTCTCTAAAAACCAAAATTAATAAACAAAAATTTAAAAAAACAAGTTTGAAAAAAAGAAAACTCGCCAGGCATGCTAGTACACTCCTTTAATCCCAAAACTAGGGAGGCGGATCTCTGTGAGTTCAAGGCCAGCCTGGTCTACAAAGTGAGTTCCGGACAGCTAGGGCTGCTAAACAGAGAAATCCTGTCTCGCAAAACAAAAACAACAGAAAGGCCAAAAACCAAGCTATAAATTGCTTACTTGAATTTTGTCCCAATTACCAAGCCTGGTGGTGCACACCTTTAGCCTTGAACGGTAAAAGCTGGCAGATAGATCCCTTTGAGTCTGATGCCAGCTAGGTCTACAGAGAAGAGTTCTAGACCAGCCAGGGCTATATGATGAGGACTTGTCTCAAAACAACAATAAAAGACCTAAATAAATTTTACATCAATTAAATATTTAAATATAAAAACCAATCCAAGCTTCACAAATGTCACCCTAATAATGCCAATCCAATTCTAACACATAAGAAAATATATTGGGACTGGGGAGATGGCTCAGTGGTTAAGAGCACTGGGCTCTTCCAGAAGATCTGAGTTCAATTCCCAGCACCCACATGGTGAATAAATATTTTAAAAGAAAGAAAATATGTTAGAGGAAAAACAGGAGATTCAGAAAGCCTAGGCAGGAAAGTGACCCAAAAGTGAAGCTTCAATGGTCAAGAACTGTGTGACATGTCATCTGCTGTCCAGCTCTATCCAACTGCTACCTTGACAGAAGACAGGAAACAACAATAACAAATATTTAAACACGCTAATCTAACAGTAAGTCTGTGGGCTGGATCTGTCCATGAGCTACGTAGTACATGTACTATGTACCTATGCCACGACAGTGGCTGAGAACGACTCTGAGTCAGAGCAGCTCTCATTCCAAGATATTTGATGAACTTTTCCAAGTCACACAGCCTTAGCTCCATGAGTCTGCTGTGAGTTTTGCTTTGTGACAGTGCTAGGTACCAAACCTAGGCCTTGTACATTCTAGGCAGGCACTACTATTGGCCAGACCCCCAGCACTTTCAATGAGTCAAGATATATATATATATATATAAACTTTTTTTAAAAGAGTGTTATCGTTACAGTTGGACAGATGGCTCAGCGGGTAAAACCACTACCTGCTCTTTCAAAGGGCCCAACTGTGGTTCACAACCCTTTGTGACTCCAGTTCCAGAGGACTCCATGACTTCCTCTGGCCTGTAATGGTACAGAGACACACATGTAGGCAAAATATCCATACACATATCATTATATCCCAAAGGGCACAGTGAAAAAGACAATGGAAAAGGGAGAGACAAGTCGGAGCAAAGCGCTCCTCCTCCCTGGCTGAAGGCTGTTTATCCTTCCACTCACCACCTTTTCACAGCAGGCTTTCCACCAAAGCTGTTTCCTCCGACTCTCTTCAAGGCTACCTCACGCCCCATCTATACCTCATCTTCCTTTAAGAATATCAGTCCTTTTCATGAACAGAACTCAGGCAAGGGCTTCTTTTAGTGCTGACCTCGAGGACAAAACCATGAAATTCTCTTGAATGGTGTACTTTTTTTCTCCCTAAACCTTTGAGCACTGCGCTCCTAGGGAACTCTTTGGTGACAATCTAAAGAATGGAGGTGCGGATCTTTCCCTCCCCCTTGGCTAACCTCTCAAAGGGAAGACAACCTAACAAAGAACCAAAGCATTCAAACATAGTAGCCAAAAAGTTTATTTCTAAGCAAACAGATTTGAAAATAATGTCAGAATGTCCATTCCAATCCTTGGCTTCTTTGAAAGGAAATAAGAACATCTAACTTTAGTTGTTTTTTCCCCCTTACACTGATTGTAGGCTGGCAACCTAAGCTTTCCTCAAAAAGCATTCACAACCTCTCAAGAAATTATTATACTGATTTTGACTCACATGGACAGTCAATAGTCTCCATATGTTTTTATCTGATACCTTGTTTCTTGGAAACCTCTGGCAACCACCAGAATGTAACTATGGTGTCTCTCTCTCTCTAGAAAAATGCACAGAGCCCCAATTTTATATATAGTTTTCAGACTATATATAAAAGTCTGAACATTCCTGCTTCTTCAGCGGGCTATCCATCACTCTTGGTTAAGATTTATAGGGCCCAGCACTCGAGAGGCAGAGGCAGGCGGATCTCTGTGAGTTCGAGGCCAGCCTGGTCTACAGAGTGAGTTCCAGGACAGGCGCCAAAGCTATAGAGAAACCTTGTCCACAGCTACAGAGAAACCCTGTCTGGAAAAAACAAAAACAGACGAAACAAACGAAAGATTTATAGGGCTGAACGTGAACTTCGTTTCTACTATGAACTGCTAAGTATCTTTTCCTTAAAAAGACCTAGAGCTGAGAAACAGCTTCCCTGCAAATATCACTGGCTAGCACCGTCCTAACACTTGGCAAAAAAACAAAACAAAACAAAACAAAACAAAAAACCGGAGAATTTCTTACCTCTGAGAAATTAACAGCCAAAGGAATGATTCCAGCCACGTAACATCCCACCAACATTGCCAAAGACAGCAGACTAATGGAGAGAAAATCATCCATTCTGCCCTCCTGCAGGTACTCTCTCCCACCAGGTTTCAAAATTCCAGCGGTCTGAAAAGGCGCTTAGGCTCTTTAAACGTGTGGGTTTTTTTTTTCCAAGAAAACAAGGGAGTTTCGCACGTCTCTCAACCTTGCCACCAGTCGGTGTGTTCACGAAGCACGCTGCTCTCGAACGCACTAAGACGCAAGCTCCTTTTTGCTGATACTAGCACCAGAGAAAACTTTGCGAAATCTCAGGCTCTTGGACGCCAGTCACCGGGATTCCGGTGGGTGACAGATGGAGAGATTGCGCGAAAGAGATCACTTCAATCTTCGGAATGAGGGTGACGCAACGACCCACGCCCCTAGGCAGTGTATCTGGCTGCAGCAGGAACAAGGTAAAGCCCAAGTGGCTTCTTCCCAGGCGGCACCTGATTCCCTAGGGTGGCCCCCGCAGGTGATCCGCCCCCAGGGAAGGGACCAGCCCACCAGTCCCAGCAAACTCCCTTCCAAGTCTAAGGTCGAGCAAGCTATCCTGCAAGTCTCTAACGGAGGGCCCCGAGGACTCAGCAGCAAAGTCGATGCAAGGCTGTCTCTGCCCTCCACCGGGTGCTGCCCATGGTACTTCCCTCAGCCAGGCCCTGACCCTCAGTCGCCAATACTACAGCGGCCATGGCCGCCAAGTGGCACCTCTTCATTACTCCCACTTCCGGATTGTCTGACCGCCCCCTCAGGCAGGGCACTTCCGGGTTACAACCGACCTATAAGCCGCGGTACTTATATTGCCGCCATTTTTTTAGAAAGGCTTTTTTAAAAAGAGACCGGTATCACCGTTACGTTCTCCATCACTTTAGCTACCTGGCTGCTTACTGAAGCACAGAAAGCAGCGTCCCGAAGCAAACTACTGTCTCTAAAGCGGCAAAAATGTCTCTTACACAGCTCAGAGCCCTTATCCAAGATGGCTGAAACGGCGTCAATATCCGCTCTAGAAACCGGAAATGTGTGAATCTCTGTGGTCAAAAAGGCTCTTTCGCGTCGCGCTTCAGGCCATTTCCGGCGGCTGCTCTCGCGGGATTGGCTGTTGGCGGCGTTGCGGCTGAGCTCGTGTGCGACGGCGGCGGTGGCGGCGGTGGTGTTAGCGGCGGCTGCAGCAAAGCATCTGACGAGATGGTGAGGCCCCAGCGCTTGCCGGGGGTCCCCAACTTCGAGGGGCACCCCTGCTCCCGTACATCTTCCCGTCCCTCCTGTCTCCGCCCATCCAGCGCGAGCGATCTGCTCCCCGCCCCCCACGCTCACGCTCAGGGGTCGACCCTTCCCCTTCCCGACGCCGAGACGCGGGGCCTGACTGTAGGCCCCGGACCTGGTCCGCCCTGCGGCTGCGCGCCCGCCGGCTGCTGGGAGCGAGCTGTGCGGAGGGCAGAGGATGCACGGTTTGAGGATGGCTGCCGGGAAGAGGGAGGCGTGGGGTGCCCCTTCTTTCTCTCCAGATGCACTAGCGAGCCGTTGGGACAATAGCCGGGTGACGTGTGTCAGACCTATGACTGAAATTGACAAACTCGCCGCCTTGCTGTTCGCCGAACGTGGGGTGAGGGGGGGAGGGGTTGGATTTGCTTTGCCTCCTCAGCGGTCCCCGCAGGGTTTTTTTTTTTTGTTTGTTTGGTTGGTTGGTTGGTTGGTTTTTTTTTAAGTATTTCCCTTTATTCGGTATCCTCAGTTGCCCCTGTTTGGCAGGTCCGTCTGCCTTCAGTTTTGTTCTTAAATTTTCTTGAGAGTGGAGCCTGCAGAGACCCCAGGGTCTATAGTCTATAGTCCGACAGGGATGCTAGGGAACTGTGGTTTCTCCGTTCTGTAAAGGCTCTTGTTTCACTTGGTACATTATGTGTCTGTGTTTGTGCGTGCGAGTACAGGTGCCCGCTGAGGCCAGAAGAGGGTGTGAGGTCCCCAGGATCCACCAGGATCGTGAGTGGCCGATGTGGGTGCTGGGAACCAAACTCGGGTCCTCCGTGAGCGTAGCACGTGCTCTTAACTACTGGGCTGTATCTTTAACCCTCTCGTTGTGGTTTTGCTTTTGGCCGCGGGCGGGGGGGGGGGGGGGGTCTTAAGAGATTCTTTTTTTCTGTGTATTGGTGTTTTGCTTGCATGTCTGTGTGCCACTTGCATGCAGTGCCTACAGCGGACAAAAGAGGGTGTCCTGTCCTGGAATTGGGGTGATTGTGAGCGGCCCTGTGGATGCAGGGAATTGAAAAACTGGTCTCTTGCAAGAGCAACTTGTGCTCTTAACCTCAGCCATCTCTCTAGTACCCCAGCCCGACTGGGAGAGGTTCACGGGTTTTTAGTTGGAGCAGGATTTGTGTGTGTATTTGTGTGTACACTTTTCAAACATTACTATTTCAAATTATTCCTTAATTTGCCTTAAAATTTAAAAAATGTGGCAAAGAATGAATAGCTTGTCTAGGATAAACAGTTACACGAGTACTATAGTTCTCGTAAGACTTTTTTTTTTGGATTTTCGAGGCAGGGTTTCTCTGTAGCTTTTTGGTTCCTGTCCTGGAACTAGCTCTGTAGACCAGGCTGGCCTCGAACTCACAGAGATCTGCCTCTGCCTTCCGAGTGCTGGGATTAAAGGCGTGCACCACCACCGCCGGCTCGCCTGGCTCGTAAGACTTTTTTGCTTCACAAGTGACATAGTGAAGTGCTTTGAGTAGCTGGCCTTTATGAACCTGTATAAAACAAATTAATCCCACGCTTTCTCTGGCTATTGATCAAATCACTAACATTGTTCATGTCAGTACAGGTGAAAATTAGTGTTTCCTTTGTTACCAACTTAAGAATTTTGCCTCAAGTCTTAAACTTAGTCAAAACAGCTCAAATCTTGCTGGGGTGCGGGAAAATATAGTGCTTTCTTTGGTATATGAAATTTGAAAGTTTTTGTTTTAATCCAGAAAACCTAGCTCTCAAGACATCTCAGTTCCAATTTGTTGACAGTTAAATTTTTGGATCGTCTCCTGATTACATGGGGTTTGGGGAGTGGCTTAACCCCAGCAATTCCAGGACAGCCAGGGCTACACAGAGAAACCCTGTCTTGGAAAACCAAAAAAGAAAAAAAGAAAAGAATTATTTTTTAGCCAGAAAACAAGATGAATAATTTAAAGATTGGACTTGCAGTGGAGTTGCATCAGGCATGGAAGACATTAGGTAAGGCCAAATAATCCCAGTGAGTCTGCTCTCCGCAAGATTCCTCACCTCAGGGACATTTGGAGACATTTTTGATTATTTATTCCTACTTTGAAAGGGTTGGTATTAGTGGCATCTAATGAGTAGATGCCACAGATTATCCTACAAGGCACAGGACAAACCCAAAGAATTCATTTCTGTCCCAAAATATGAGAAGTCAAACCATGAAACTGACCTCAACACCTCCGCCCACCTCCAGTGAGCAGGAAAGGAACAGTTACAGTGTTTTAGGGTACATTCACGTAGCTTGCAGTGTGGTAAGTGGTTTGAGTATGAGCTAGCTCCGTAAGGCAAGTCATCTACTAGGTTCAATAGTTTAATGGATTTTTTTTTGTTTTAGGATAGTATTTACTAAATACATTTTATATTACTAATTTATCTTACACCTTGATGTGAGAGTAATTTCTGAATAAAAGTGTGTCTCCACTATTGTGTTCAAGTTGTCAAAAGACCTTAGGTTGACGCAGTGATTATAGTATCCCTTTCCCTCCCTCCCTCTCTCTTTCTCTCTCAGCGTTAATAGAGCTGGAAACCAGTGGGCAGGTTTTTGTGAGTACTTTCTGGCAGGTATATCTGAAGTTGGAGAAATGACCCAAAGTAACGTGCTGACTTAGGGGAGTTATAAACCCAGCACTGATCACATACTTGGACAGCAGCATCCATATTGTGGGAAGAGCAACCTAATTAATTATGTTTTAATAACATTCGTGTCATATACAATGTTGTGATTATGACTTTCTGAAATGCATATTAGGATATACATTGAAATTGTTTTTTCCCTTCAGTCTCACACCATTTTGCTGGTACAGCCTACCAAGAGGCCAGAAGGCAGGACTTACGCAGACTATGAGTCTGTGAATGAGTGCATGGAAGGTGAGTGGACACCAAAGCTAAACTGATCAAGAGGGATATCTTGACGTTGCTGAATACACACACCATTCTCCTATGAGATAAAGAACTGCAATTGTTTTTCCCCCTAGATTTTTTTTGAATTACTATTTTAAACAGGGAAAATCAATTTTTAGCATGGAATATTACAATATTTTATGACTTGTAGGAATTTGACATAGAGCTCTTATGTATTCTTGCTAAACTGTAGCACTAGAGAGCTGTTATGGCCTTCTCTGAAAATGCCTTATGATACTTCATAACCTGCCTATTAAACTAATAAATGTTAAAAGCTAGCTGGGTGTAGTGAGTGGCGCACACCTTAATCCCAGCACTCAGGAGGCAAACACAGGCAGATCTCCATGACTTAAGACCAACCTGGTCTACAGAGTGAGTTCCAGGGTAACCAGGACTGTTACATCGAGAAAGCCTGTCATGAAAAACCAAAACAAAAAAAAAAACAAAAAAAAACCAAAAACCCAGCCAACAAAAGCCCATGAGAATGTTGGAAAAAAAATAAGTTAGCTAAGACAAAGCCAGGGTTCACAGAGTCAGATCAGTATGATTTATTGTGCGTTTGCTAAATTTTCACTCCACCCAGGGAACAATTAGCTCTTAATGTTTCTTCACTGGGTAAACCATTAGTACATAGACTATTCTTTGCAGTGTGGATTTGGTTTTGTGCTTAATCATTACAGCATGTTAACTGGTTGTGTTGCCCTACACTGTCTCTAGGAAGTTGTTCTTTGCCTCTTCCTATTAAAAGGTTATGTAGTTGCTTTCGTTTGGCTGCTCAACAAGTCCCTAAAACTGTTGATTGTTCAGAACTGATTGGGTTTAGTTCCAAATCTAACAGCGATTAATAATGCCTATAAAAACAAAAGCTACTTATAATCGAAGGTGGCTTCAAAGTAGCTAGTGCAACACCCTTGGCACTGCCATCAAATTCTACTCTTAAAGATGAAATGGGGTGCCAGGAGGTGGTGGCACACACCTTTAATCCTAGCACTTGGGAAGCAGAGGCCTACCACTTTAACATAATGTCTCTAGGTCTCGGTTGTGGACAGTGGCCTTTCCTAGTCTTCGTTAATCTTAGTAAAGTCTAACTTTGTCTATTTATGACAGTTTTGATACCTACCCAGGCTATCCTAGAATGCAGGAGTCTCCTATTTTGACCTCTTTTGAGTACTGGGATTATAGATATGTACCACTGTGTCTGCCTCTGGTTTATTTTAATTAGTGTACTTTAATTGATGTATGGATTTAGAATGCAATCCTCCCCCATTAATATCTTATATTGATTTGTTACAGTGGCTGAAAAAGTCTAAAAATATTCAATACTTGTGGAATTTGTATTTCAGATCTTTTCAACCCATGGTTAATTAAATCCATGAATGCTGACACCACACACACCACGAACCCACTGTATCCGTTGCATACAAACTTTTTATACTGGTTTCTGCAACATAGCAGTGTACATTTCAGGTTCTTCTATGTTTTATAACTGCCATTTTCTTTTTTAGGTTAGAAATTGTAGTTTATGGGCTTGGTGTAGCTCATTTTACAGAGTGACTTGTCTAGCATGTACAAAGCCTGAATTTATTCATTGGCACCCCATAACAGGTATGGGTTGTGTACTTGTAATTCCAGCACTTGGGAAGGAGAGGCAGGAAGATCAGAAGTTTAAGTTTATTCTTAGCTATAGTGAGTTCAAGGCTAGGCTGGGCTACACATGACACTGTTGAAAAGACAAGAAGTGGTGGTTTGTTTCCCACTTTTTTTTTTAATTTTTTATGATTTATATAACTTTATGTGAATCGGTGTGAAGGTGTCAGATCCCCTGGAACTGGATTTTCAGGCAGTTGTGAACTGCCATGTGGTTGTTGGGAATTGAACCCGGGTCCTCTAGAAGAACAGTCAGTTCATAATCGCTGAGCCATCTCTCCAGCCCCCTAGTTCCCACTTTAGAAAGTTAAAAAACACGCTGGTCATTACCATCATCGTGTATGCTAGCACTTAGGAGACTGAGGCAAGAGGCGTACAAGTTTGAAACCAGCCTGAGCTGGGTACTGGGTTGCTTTTTGATAAAACCCGTTGGAGGCGTGAGGTAACTGAGAGACTGGGGTATAACTCAGTAGTAGAGCATTTTGGTTTTGGGGTTTTTTGTTTTGTTGTTTGTTTGTATAGAAATAAACTGATTGTCATGTAATGATCTTGTATGTTTCTGCCTTGATACCTCATTTATTAGTTCTAATAGTGTTTTTTTTTTTAACTTCTTGCCTCCTTGCTCTGGCTACAACCTGTAACAGAGTGCTGAGTAAATGTTGGTTCTTCCTGGTGGTAGCAGATTAGCATAGTCTGATCACTAAACATGACAGTAGGGACAGGTCAGTAGTGCCTTATACACCTGAGCAGTGAATTTGCCTTCCTGGGCTTCGCTTCCTTATAATTTTTTCAGTCCTATGATGTGTGTGTGTGTGTGTGTGTGTGTGTGTGTGTGTGTGTGTGTGTGTGTTTTGTTTTGTTTTGGGGGACAGTTCTCTCTGAAGCTTTGGAGCCTGTCCTGGAACTAGCTCTTGTAGACCAGGCTGGCCTTGAACTCACAGAAATCCACCTGCTCTCCCTCCCAAGTGCACCACAAGTGCCTGGCTCAGTTATATGATTTTAATGTAGTATGCTAGTAGCAATTAAAAATGATGGGTATAGCTTAGTAAAGGAATAGGCACCAGTGAGTGTGAAAACCCAATACCTGTGTAAACAAGCCAACCCTGGCAGAATGTACTAATCCTAATGCTGAGGTGTAGAAACAAGTGGACCCTAGGGACCGGCCAGCCTAGCCTGAGTAAGCTGCAAGCTAGTGAAGAGACCTGTCTCAAAAATGTCATTTCACCTCCGTGTGTGCAGACACACAAACATGTAAAACTGAATGTGGCCTTTCTCTGAAATTTTTAAGAAGTTGCTTTAGAGGTGCCTTAAGGGTTTTTGTATTACAGAATAGGGCATGTTGCCCAAAGGTAACTAATATTGATGGCACTTATACTTTGAGTAGTTGGTGGTAGCAATGGACTGAAAAGGTTTATTCCCCCAGTATAGAATGCTTTACTGGTTGAAAATTAATAGGTAATGTGCTCTGTTGATAATTGTTAATATATTATAGTTATTGGTTGGGGGTTTTGTTTCTGGTTTTTGGAGACAGTCTGGTGTATCATAAGCTGGCCTTAAACTCACTATGTAGCTGAGGCAGAGCTTGAACTTCTGATCCTTCTGCCTTAGCCTCTCAAGTGCTGGGATTACAGGTGTGCCTACCACACCTGGTTTTATGATCTCCTTATATTATTTACAAGGTTTCATTTTTGCCAATGTTTATATGCATTTTTTCAGATAATCTGTAAAACCCTATGGAAATGTATTTGTCAGTTAAAGTTTCTGGGTGGAATCATTTGTCCTCAGTTTTATGATAAAAGAGCTGGCTTTCTGAATTCCTAATGAATCCAGAGTCTAGGATCTTCAGTACCATATCAGGATAAGCTCCAACCTCATTGCTAGTTATTGTGACTTTTTCCATTGCACCAAAATTTGAAGGTAAAATAGGGAATTGTGCTGTTTTTCTGCTCTATTAGAACAATTAGAAACCTGATAACAAGAACCATAATATAATATGGATGTAGTGGCACAAACCTTTAATTCCAGCACTTGGATCTCTGAGTTCCAGGCCAGCATGGGCTATGTAGAAAGTCCCTGTCCAGGGGAGGAAAAAGACAGCCTGGAAAGGATCATTGCTAAGGTTTTTCTAACATAGATACATTGACAAAATAGCTATTGTTCTCTCCTCTTTAGGTGTTTGTAAGATGTATGAAGAACATCTGAAAAGAATGAATCCCAACAGCCCCTCCATCACATATGATATCAGTCAGTTGTTTGATTTTATTGATGATCTGGCAGATCTCAGCTGTCTTGTGTAAGTATTAGCAACCTTATCTTTTAATTTGTATTTTTCTACTTTTGTCTATTGTTACTAGTTTTTCACTTACATATATATCAAAAATTAAATTGGCAATATAAAGCCAAAGGCATAGGAAACTGCCAGTTGATACTGTAGGGTGAAGATAGGCTAATTTAAAAGCTCCACATTATCTGTGCTCTAAACCTAATAGTTTTTTTTCTGGAGTTTCTTGTCCTCTTAGGCTTTTCCCTAAAGTAACTGATTTCATATTAAAACCAAAGTTCTTTGTTTGAACTTTAGCTTTAGTCCTAGCTTGTGTGTAAACTTGTTTTTGTTTCATTGGTGTGAGGTTTTAGATTTTAGTATGCTTATTATAGTTATATTTAAGTTTTATTGAGTAGTACTATTTAAATATTGCACTGTAGTCTACCTGTTGAAGTAGACTAAATTGGCACTTAATTAGGATGTATGAACAGAGACCAATCCTAGAAAATGATTCACTCTTTAGAATATTACTCATAAAGCAGCATTAGTGAACAACTGGCTGTTTCTTTGCATTTGGTAAGGTAAGGCATGTTAGGCAGTGGTCTGTGTGCTCGTAATAAACCTCTGGCCTTATTGTCCAGGAAAAAATGGGTATTGCTTAGACAAAGCATTCCTTCTTTGGAGTTTATTTCCATTATTGGAAACTGGTGCAAGCTTGTAATCCCTGAATCTGGAGGATGGAAGGTTTAAGGCTAGATAACTTAGTTAGCTCCTGTCTCAAAATAAAAGGTAAGAGCGGACTGGGGTGTATGTACCTCATCATAGACTGCTGCTTACTAGGTACAAAGCGCCATATCAGTCTTTAATACCATGGAAAAAAAATAGCATGTAGATTTTTACGTTAATGGTTAATAGGGTTCTGATGCCAGGAATATTTAGCAGTGTGTGTGTGTGTGTGTAAAATGGTTGACAAGATTTATGATCTAAAGAAAAAGAGAAGGAATATTGCTCGTCATCACTTAACTATTAAGTTGCTTCACTTTAAGTCTTGGTTTGCTCACTTATTTTTTATTTTTAAAGATAACTGTAGTGGGCCAGGCGGTGGTGGCGCACGCCTTTAATCCCAGCCAGCACTCGCGAGGCAGAGGCAGGCAGATCTCTGGAAGTTCAAGGCCAGCCTGGTCTACAAGAGCTAGTTCCGGGACAGGAACCAAAAGCTACAGAGAAACCCTGTCTCGGGGAAAAAAAAAAAAAAAAGATCATTGTAGCTACTTGCAGGATTATTTAAAAAAAAAAAAAAGATTGAGTTAATTCGGATACTTAAAGTAATACCCTATGCTTGATAACGTCTTTAATTTTAATAAGTACTATTGATTTTCTAATTATTTTTATGTGTATGAGTGACTTGCTGGATGTATGTCTGTTTACTATGTGCATTTCTGGTGCACATAGAGGACAAAAGAGGTCAAATGGAGTTACAGGTGGGTATGAGCCATCATATGGACCCTAGACCTCTGGAGACCAGAAAGAGCTTTTAACCACTGAGCCATCTTTACATCCCTGCTCCCATTTGGCTTTTTTGTTTCTCGAGACAGGGTTTCTCTGTAGCCTTGGCTGTCCTGGAACTTGCTTTGTAAACCAGGCTGACCTTGAACTGATCACCTGCCTCTGCCTCCAAGTCCTGGGATTCTGTACCACCACACCTGGTGCTTGTCTGCCTTTTTATACTACAGGGTTTTGTTGTTGTTGTTATTATTTTCTGTGTATGGTATTTTGCTTGCATGTGTTTGTATACCATGTGCATATAATACCTTTGGAACTCAAATATTGAATTTCCGGGTACTGGAGTAACAGAACCTTGTGAGATGCCATGTGGGTGTTGGGGATCAAATCCAGGTCCTGGGCCGAGCAACCAGTGCTTTTAACTGCTCACTAAGCTCTCTCTCCAGTGCTATACTGCAGCTCTAGTGTGTATTCCTCACCAGATAGGGTTCAGTTTAAGGCCAGCTGCTCTGTTCAAGTCCCATAAAATTACCTTGACTGGATGGATGCTCAGTGTCCTGTAGGCGCTGAAAACCTTCATTGTCAATAGAGTTCTACTGCAGCTGGTCTTCCTGCCTTACCCTTCTCTTCTGAAAGATGTGTCCTTCTGAAATTTTCCTCTGTAGGCCTTTGGCTCTTATTTTAAAAGTCAAGTCTTAAACTATGAGTTCCTTAAACATTAGCAGAAAATTGTTGTTAAAGTAATTTTAGAGATGTCTTAGTTGATTCAAAACAAATCTAGCAGATCTAAAGCTTGTACTAGAGTTTAGCTTTTGTTTTTTATTCACTAAAGGAACTTTGAAAATAGAAATATGTGGGAGAGAGAACATCGGTTTTGGTCAGTAGGTGTGTGACTGAGTGCTTAGCTCTGAAACTTGACTTCTTTTACCATCATAAGATTATACTGGGTGATGCAAATCTTCATTAAAACCATAGCATTGTCCACTTTGAAATCACGTTATGTGTGAAAGTGCACGTATTAAAGCCACTCAAGGGGAGTTATAATGTGTGCTTTAACTGACCACAGTGACTTTGCATGTTTCTTTCTGTTCCTCAGTTACCGAGCTGATACACAGACGTACCAGCCTTATAACAAAGACTGGATCAAAGAGAAGATCTATGTGCTCCTTCGTCGACAGGCCCAACAAGCTGGGAAGTAGTTGAGTTGGAAGCATTAGGGGCCGGGGGTGGGCTCGGAACAGGTGCATACAGCGTGCTGTAGTGAACATTTTGTATGATAGTAATCCTGTTTCCATTTTGTTATGCTAGAGCCAAGATTGAATGTATGACATGGAACATGAATGATACTTTCATTCTGAAAACCACCATTATTGCCCCTTTACTCTTTTTCTTTTTTCTTTTTTTTTTCTTTTTTTTTTTTACTTAAACATTTTTATGATAATTCAGAGAGAGTGTTCTTTGCCATTTAAGGTTGGTTCCAGTCCTTGAAACTGTTGGTGTCTGCTTTACAGCAGTGAGTGCACTAACCCCTGTGAGGGGTGGGGTGGTGACAAGCTTAGTTATGTCCTCTGGGAAAGTCTTAGTGAAAATAAAGAAATGTTCTGTAGTTGTATTTCTCATTGAGTGTTTTGTTCTTTTTGTTTTTGTCTCTGAGCAATGAATTGTCTGGAAAAGCCTTAACAGTTTAAAATCAGTAGGTTGCTACACAAAGAACTTGAAAGTTTATGTATTTGGACCCATTTTGCTGTGATTTACTTATATGATGCTAATGAGCTTTTACCTCAATTTTCCAACAATCAATAAATCTCAGTTGTAGTGACAATATTTGTATCTACTGTGGGTGCAAACATAAGGTGCTTCTGGACTCAGCAATGGGAATATCTCCCTTGACAAGTTGGAAATAGTACAAATGCATTTAGCACCCCAACCTGTGGAGCATCTCAACTGCAAACAGTACACTGGATTCAGTGCCTTCCTCCCCCATGACTGTGGCTCAATGCAGCTCCCTTCTCAGCATTACTTCCGAGCATTAGACCTAGCTTGTGGAAAGAATTCAGAGCACAAAATGTTCCTCTTTCACAACATCCTAAGTTGGTAACACTCTCCAAGAGTCTCTGGGAAGTCAGAGTCTGCAGCAGGGAATACTAACTATCCACGCTTTCGTGGAAGGTATTAGGGTGAGGGGAGGATCACAGAAAAAGCACAAAGCTGTCTCGGTTGGAGTACGGTGGTTCTGTTATGTCTTGAACATACCAACTGTCCTCGTCATTGAGTACTGCATACTCCTAATTCTGTTACTTCCCCAGTGGTCAGCGTCCTCACACACCATGAGGTTGATAGTTTACAGGGAGGCTCATGATTGGCCTACTGTTCCTTTTTCCCTGCTCCTCTCCCTATATTAGACCCTTAACTCTGTTTTATGCAAAATAAATTCAGAAATTGATGGCCATCTGTTGCAGTACTGCAGATGAACTTGAGGCCTTTACACATTGAAGTCATGCTCTCTTACCACTGTGCCTATCCCTGCTTGATCGTAATGGAAATATCACTCTGCCATAGACTTAACTAGGGTACCTATCAGAATTCTAGTCATGATGTTCACCAGGAATTAGCCTGACTTAAATCTCAAAAGACATAGCTACAGCGGACACATCAGGTGGACATTTTTTCATAGTACCTGTCCTGCTGACGTAGTTCTCTCATGGTCTTGGCTTTGTTTAAGGTGGAACAGCAGATAGGAAGGGATCGGTACACTTCATTCATAATGTAGTGTGTGATGTTGGACATGGAATAAAATGTTTCAGCCATTTCCAGTGTCATACATGGAGAGGTCAAAGTGGCCTCTCGGGGTGCTGGTAAGATGGCTCAGCAGATAAAGGTGTTTGTCATACAGACCTAGCTTGATCTCAGTGACCTGAATAAAATTGGAATGAGTAAACTGATTCCATACAGCTATCCTCAGACTTTCCAATTGAAAATAAAAATTTTTTAAAACAGTCTTTTAAAGTGAGGTCTGTAATAAAACTTACTGGTTCGACCCAGCTATTACCACTGCCCAGTGTTGGCAAAGATAGTTACTTTTCTCCATAAGTAAAACAGTTTTGATTTCTACTGCCTAAGACTGAGACATGAAAAACTAATATGCCTTGTGCTATATACCTGAGGGTTTCTAAACTATTGATCATGGCTGTCTCTGTCTTCCAATACCTGATCTGGGAGCTCAGGAATATTAAAGGGAGATTTCAGCTACCTCATTTCTCTTCTAGTTGTTTGTCTTAAAAGACTTCCAGCACAGGCCAGTGAAGTGGCTCAGCAGATGGTAAAGGCGCTTGCTGCCAAGCCTGACATCCTGGGTTCAATCCCCAGGACCTACATGATGGAGGAAGAAAACTGACACCCAAAAGTTGTACTCTGCCCTCTACATGCACACTTGTATACCCACACATGATAATAAAATTGAGGGGCGGGGAGTTCCAGCAAGTTGCAATAGCCTTGTCTGAGTTGCAGTGTTGGGTAGAGTGGTGGTGAGCCATTTTATGTGCCGCAGGGATGGACAGTTTTATACTTGTTATGAAATGGACCAGACTGAGTTGGGAGAAAGGGCAAGATGGTTCATTATCACATCAGCTTACAGAAGGTGAACTGTATTATTTGAACCTTGTAGTATTTGACAAAATGAGTCAGTTATGAGTGCTGTCTACTCAACACTGCTCTGTAGGAAACCCTTAGAGATGGACAGGTTTTACACCAGCTTGATGAGACTGGCATTAACTTAGGCCAACATTCTGCTGCTTAGAAACCAGGGTTAGTCTCATCATCATCCCTGTAACACATTATGAAGGTTTTTGGTTTTTTGTTGATTTGGTTTTGGTATTTTGGCTTTCTGTTTTTTCCTGTATCAGGGTCTTCCTCTGCTGTCTTATCTGATCTGGCATTTGATATGCATCCTATTCTAGGATCCTAACTATAGAATCTGCAGTCCTGCTTCAGCCACCACGTGCTAGGATTACAGGCATATGCAAGCATGTTTGCATTTATTTCTATAAAAGATGAAAAAAAATAGAACCAGGCTGTTTGAGTGATTTGCTCAGATTGCATAGCAGTAGACTTTGCTAGGTGGAAAAGACAAGATTTTAACCTCAGATCAGAGCTGGAGACTACAAAATGAATAGCTGTGAGCTACATAATGCATCTGGCTGCTGTTACGGGCCTGATCAGACTCAAGCACATAGATTCACAAGACACATCACTCAGTACTAACTTACTCATAAGCAACAGCATACTGACTGAGCTGTGTTAGGGTTACCATTGCTGTGATGAAACACCATGACCAAAAGTAACTTTGAGGAAAGGGTTTATTTGGTTTATATATCCTGAATCACAGTCCTTTGAAGAAAGCCAAGGCAGGAACTCAAATCCAAGGAAGAGTGATATGTACTGGCTTGCTCAGCCTGCTTTCTTAGAACACCCAGAACCACCTGTCTGGGGTGGCACCTCCTGCAATGGACAGGGTGCTCCCACATTGATAATCAAGAAAAAGCCCTACAAGGCTTGCCTACAGCCAGATCTTAGGAAGTCACTTTCTCAACTGAGGTTTCCTCCTCTCAGCTAACTAGCGTGTGTCGAGTTGACAGGAGTGGGCAGCACATCAGCCTGGCAAGTGTTTCTCTTCTGTGTGGTGTTCATCCATCTTCCCAAGGATTATCCTCTGCACAAAGATAGACCTCATGTACAAGAGATGACTTGTGTGAGAGCCACCTGGTTTAGATACCTCATGCACAAGTGTCACCTCTCATAGCTGTCTAGGTGTCTTAGACCAAGGTGTGCCCAGGCATGAAGAGTCACTACTGAGAGAAATTGTTGTGTGATGTTTTATTCTTTTGGCTCTTTTTCCGGGGGCCCGCCACCCTGCTCCCAGGTAAACACATGGAGGTTTGTTTTACTTAGAAATGCCAGCTTGACTTGTTTCTAGCCAGCTTTTCTTAAATTAACCCATCTACCTTTTGCCCCAGGACTTTTCCTTCTGTACATCTTACTTTCATTCTTACTCTTTGACTGGCTGTGTAGCTGGGTGGCTGTCAGGGTCCTAAACCATTTCTCGTGCTAGAGTGGAGGTGTGAGAATTAAAACAATTCACATGACTAGATGGGAATATAGTGATCTTTCAAGAAGTCCTGAACTCATATACTGAAAAATCACCCATGTTTATTCTCCAAACAGCTTTTATATCAAAATGTAAACTGAGGGGAAAGCTCATTAGCATTATGTTTCCTAGGCAACAGGGAGAATGACTTAGGTCACTACCATACCTATGCCTGTTCTGTCACATTCTGAAAAACACCTCTTCCTAAGTGGCCTCCTAAATTACAATAGGAGGAGCAGAAAGTATCCTGACCCTTTATTGGGATGGCGTCAGGTTGTCTCTATCAGAAGGCTAGGCAACTACCTTCTATGTGAAAGGTGTAAATTGTGCCTTGCCAGGTCGCTCAGAATTCTGACTGCCATAAAATGTAGGAATATGGCCTGTATAATCCGGCCTCTACAGGTGGCTGGCCCTTAGCTTTCCCCTCTCCTTGTTCTCTCATTGCTCCTCCTCTTCCTCGTTCCTCTGTCTGCCAGCCCCGCTTTTCCTTGTTCCTGCCTTGCTATTGGCTGTTCAGCTCTGTATTAGGACCATCAGTTGTTTTAGACAGGCAAAGAATCACAGCTTCACGGAATTAAACAAATGCAGCATAAACAAAAGCAACACACCTTAAAATAGTATTTTGCAAGAAATAGCTGTTCTCCCTCCTTGAGTCTGTAATTTCCCCCGTTTAGGTATAATTTGCCAGTTGAGGGCCATTATTTCCATAATAGGCAATCTTGTAGCAAATTATTCCATCCTCTCAAGAATAAAGCTGAAAGCCAACCCACAGTCAAGTTTGTAGAGCAGAACTTGTGTCAACCCCTAATCCGCACTTGAGAAGTTTAAGATGGAGGGCACATCTAGCCGGCTCCACAAAGGAAGCCCCTCTCTCTAATTCTGAGGGATTTGTTTCTGAGACTTTCTAACTGTTGCCAAACCTGGCCTCAAACTTGTGGGCTCAAGTGGTCCTTGTCTTCTATCTCCTGAGCAGCTGGAGTCACAGCCTGGCTACAGGGCGGCTTAAACAGGACATGGACGGACAGGAAGATAGGACAGGCAGGGAGGGGATGTGGCCTTGGATAGTAAGCCACAGTGCTTGGAGTAAAGCGACCATATAACATAGATAAAAGTCAAAAGTATGGCCACAGGGCCTTAGAAATCAAGCTAAGGCTTAGGCTGCAGGTAGCCTTAAAAGATTTTTCAGTGATAACCTGTCAGGTCTTTGCACTCTGCTGTGTAGATGACTGGAAAGCCAGAGAATATAAAACCATCGAGGTCAATCCAGGAAGTTTGCAGTGAGGCAGGTAAGATGAGAAATTACAAAAAGGCTTTTGACTTGCATTTCAGGAGCTCTCGGCTATGCATTTTACAAGACAAATAGCACATTTGCAGGTAGAGTACAGGAGCGTGGTGTGTGAGAAATGAAATATCTGGGCCTAATGTCTGGGAAGTGGGGCTAGGGAGGGCTTCTTAGTAGCACCCTATAACCATTCTCGCGTGTGTGTGCTCGTGTGCGTACACATATAGACCTTCCCAGTCGGGAAGGACTTTATCCTCAACTACGATCCTGGTGCTTTTACTTTTGTCAGAGATTTTTATCCTAGCAACAGGAAAAGTAACTCATACAAAGTTCACTGAAAACTTAAGAGTGGTGATATGGTAATGTGGAAGGGTGTGTGTGTGCGCACACACGCGTGTGTGCACTCATGACAGCCTTGGGTGTCATACATTCCTCAGGTAATTTGAGACAAGCCTAGAACTATTTGGCCTAAAACTAGCCAAATAAGCCAGAACGCCTAACCAGAGACTAGGAGATGGGTCCCAGGGGTCTGTCTGTGCTTTTCTAAAGTTGGAAGTTACAGATGGCTTTATGTTTCTTCCTTTTGAGACAGGGATTTCTCTGTGTAACAGCCCTGGCTGTCCTGGAACTAGCTCTGTAAACCAGGCCGGCCTCAAACTCACAGAGATTTGCCTGCCTCTTTCTCCCAAGTGCTGAGATTAAAGGCGTGCGCCATCACTGTTAAAAGTCCTGGGTATTGGGGCTGGAGAGATGGCTCAGAGGTTAAGAGCTCTCACTGTCTGCTCTTCCAGAGGTCCTGAGTTCAATTCCCAGCAACCACATGGTGGCTCACAACCATCTGTAATGAGATCTGGCGCCCTCCTCTGGCATGTGGGCAGACATGGAGGCAGAATGTTGTGTACATAATAAATAAATAAATAAATAAATAAATAAAACACTATTTAAAAAAAAAAAGTCCTGGGTATTGAACTTGGGTCCTCACACTTGTCAGGCAAGCACTTTACTGAACTGTTTCCAGTCCTGGATTTTTTTTTTTTAAATGAGGGCAATTTACTTACATGTAAGCAGAAGAAATGTCTAAAGTTTTCATTTCTTTAATCTTTTGAGATTATAACATAATTACATTATTTTCCCTTCCCGTTTCTCTCTCCAAACCTTCCCATCAACTTCTTCCTGCTCTCTTTCAAACTCATGGTCTTTTTGCTCATTAATTGTAGTTACATATGTGTGTGTGTATCAAATACAACCTGAGAAAAATGATAAGAGCCAGAGGAACGGGGTTTTGCTGCAAGAATGTCAGAAGCTACACCTACAAAGTCTCACCACCATGGCTGTCTAAACATGAGCTGAACAAGAACAACAATAATCTGGGCATGATGGCGCATGTCTTTAATCCCAGCCCTCAGGAGGCAGAGGCAGGTGGGTGTCTGTGAGTTTGAGGCCAGCCTAGTCTACAGAGTGAGTTCCAGGACAGCTGGATCTGTACAGAGAAACCTGGGGGGTGAGGGAAGGGGAGGCACACAGCTGATGACTGACAACGCTGATGTGTCTGGGAAGGCTCAGGAGGCCTCAGCCCTATGCAGAACCACAGACAACTAAGGAATGCCGAGAAATAGTCTTCCCCAGGGAAGAGCTCGACAATTGGCTATCCAGCACCAAATGCTCAGCCCTGAAAGCATATAACGTAAAAGTAACATTATACAGATTCAGCTGTTCGTTTGTTTTTCATGTATTTGAATGCTACAGATTTTCAAACTCTAGAGAACTGAATTCAGTCAGAGTTCAGACCAGAGAAAGTGAAAAACAAAATTATCCAGACGTCCACTTCCAGCCATAGCAACCATAAAGCTCAGACTAATGAACGAACAGTTTCACTTTTGAGACGCTAGTCAGCAAGGCAACAGCAGGCTGGGAATCCTGAATGAGGAGAAACTTGAGGGAGCCCCACACCTCGGATTTTTCTGGATGGCAGTCATCGGGAGGATCCACACGGGGCCAGTCGCCTTCTGATTGGAGAGACTGATTTAAGAATCTAAGTGAAGCTGGGGGCAGCTGGCAGTCACAGAGCAAAGATCTGGATAGAGGGAAGCTGAAACCATGATTAACTAGGAAAAATGAGTATCTAGGGCTGAAAAGGTGACTCAGTAGTTAAGAGTGCTTACCGCTTTCGCGGAAGCCCCATGCTCCATCGGCAACACCCACAAAGTGGCTCACAAGCATCTGTGACTCCAGTTCCAGGGGATCAGCGCCCTCTTCTGGCCTCCTCAGGCACTGCACACTTATGCTCATACATACATTCAGGCAAAAATACTCAGAGTATTTTTTTAATTTATTTATTTATTATGTATACAGTGTTCTGTCTGCATGCCAGAAGAGGGAACTCAATCAAATTACTGATGGTCGTGAGCCACCATATGGTTGCTGGGAATTGAACTCAGGACCTCTGGAAGAGCAGTCAGTGCTCTTAACCTCTGAGCCATCTCTCCAGCCCCACTCAGAATATTTTTAAGCGGAAAAAAAAAAGCATTTATCTTCAAAGTATTTCCCTTTAAGAGGAACCATGGTTCCATAGAATCTAAACATTAAGAGCTTTAAAAAATAGCCTACTTCTTGGCCATTGTAAGAGAAAAGAGAACCCCGCATAAGCCAAGGCAATCCATTCACACTTGAGGCCTCTCTCCAGGAAGCAGCCTTGTTATATTATTCCCATTTAGCATAATGCAATCTAATGCAGTCAAACCCTGTGATACATTCCAGCATCATGTTGGCACAGTCATCAGTCATCAAGTCCTAGAAGTGTCCCAAAAGGCTCTTTAGCATCTTTATCCCAAGGTGAATTCTTGAGCCTACATTACCTGCCCACAAGCTCTCATGACAGGAGCTGCAAAGGGGTGAGTGGCAACATTGGCCACCATGGACGTACTGGAAATATCGGCGTCTTTTCATTTGAAGTCGTTTACCACAAAAATATGTAACATTACATACTAATTACCTTGACTTAGGCATTCTACAATGTGAATACACACATACACATACATACACACATAAGCTTTTCTGTGTCTCACTCTCTCCATTTCTCGGGATCAAACATAGCATTGTGCATGCTAGAATACAAGGTTGTACTTTTTGAAGTTTTGAGACAGGTTATCCCATATTCCTGGCTGGTCTCAAACTCATGTGTATCTATAGATGACCTTGAACTTTAATCCCAGCACTTGGGAAGCAGAGGCTGGTAGATCTCTGGGAATTGGAAGCCAGCTTGGTCTACACAGTGAGTTCCAGGAAAGCCAGGAACATAGAGACCCTGTCAAAAATTCACTGTTTAAAGTAAAAGCATACTGTCAGGTCTATAACAAGCAAGCTGTATGCCATCATAGCTGTGGCTACAGCTCAGTTGGTAGCGTGCTTGCCTACCTAATCGTGTTTGAAGGCCCAGGTTCAATCTCTAATACCATATATACCATGCATGATGGCACAATTTGTAATCCTGGCACTTGGAAGGTAGAGGCAGGAAGATCAGAGGTTCAAGGTCATTCTTAGCCACATAGGGAGTTTGAGGTCAGCATGGGCTACATTAGACCCTGTCTCAAAAATCAAGCTCCAAACCAAACAACAAATAATCCACGTGCAACAGATGGCTCCTGAGGAGATTCAGCAGGCACTTATTCTGAATGTCTGGGTATGTTACTCATTGGCCTGAGGTGAGGCAAACATTCTACATTTTGCAAAACTTTCAGGTAACCATATTCTGAATAGCAACAAACTGCACGTCACACAGCTTCCCGTGAAGTAAAGAAGAAAGTGCCTGGTCCATTTAGATGCACAGTAATTATTTGGAGCAGACAGAGCACTGTAATACACAGAATCAGCTACAAAAGCAGGCTGGTCTTCAGCACTGTGGGGAAGAGCGTACACTTTAGTACCAGGCACTGTTGTTGTTGTCGTGGGAGAGGATGTTGGCGTGAGAGGAAAGGACAAGGAGAAAGATGACAGGCACAGTGCGGAAAGAACAGCCAAACAGCAGGCTAGCCTTTCAGGTGGAGTGACAGGTGGAGGGGCTGAGAGTCCGAGATCATCAGGACATTTGAGAGATAGCAAGGCTGGGGGAAGCTGGTTGACGATGGGGGCGATCACTGATGGAGGCCTTGGGGGAATCATTTCCCAGTGACTTACTCCTTGTCTGCTCCAGTCGGGAGCTTGAGTTCATCATAAGCCAACTCTAAGAAAGATGTTTTGTCTTTGAAGACAACAGCAATACTTTCTGCTACGTTTGAGGGCCTGTGCCAACTCATCCTCCACACACCTTTCTCTTTTGTAATTATATCCTTGCACTGGATGCCAGATTCCAGACATATTGTGAAAAGGTTGGTCTAAAAGCCTCTCCGCTGCCAAAGGTAATTTGCTTTATGTTCCTCAAGAGAGCAGGGAGACGCTAACAAGAACTGATTGCATCACTTAGCTGAGACAGGCCCTGGGTCCTTGTCAACAGATGTTTGAATTTAAGGCCTCTGGTCTGTAATTTAAGAGAAATGGGATAGATCATCGTTTCTTCCTTAGGAGTCTGGGGCTGGAAAGTTGCCATGGTTAAGCTAACGCCCACCTCCACCTCCAGGCTCTGGTTGAGGAAGGTCTAGCCACTGTGTTGCTCCTGTGGTCTCAGAGGAAGAAAGTGTGAGAGAGCCTTCCTGGAGCCAGTGTCTGCTCCAGGGTGACTAAGCAAAGGACACCCAGTAACACTGGTCCCCTCAATGGCCCTGGCCATTCCAGGGATTACTTTGTCTTTGACCCTTTGTGAGCCCTGTCAGAGACACAGCTATCACTTCCACCACGATGCGGTTCCAGCACGGGCTGCCACAGTCACCTGCCATCACCCCAGTCCCTATGGCAGGTCACGGTTTGGATGACAGAGGAGTTGTTAGTGGGGGATTTGAGGTGCTGGTACTGAAAGGTCATCAAGAACAAAGACTTTCCAGACTGGAGGACTGCTATGGCTCTCCAGGACCCAAAAATCAAAAACCTTGCTGTTCCCAGAAGTGGTGGCTTCTGAGCCAGGCCTTCCAGAAAATTTCAAGGATTGAGACAAGGCCTCTTTCTTTTGTGGGAAAAGCCGTGGTTGCCTCCGACATAACTACGTACAAGAGACCTGTATGGCCTGGGTGATGAGAAAGCATTTCTGTGGATCATCAATTTTTCCTGCGCTGGCGAGTGCAGAAACTGGGATTGTGTGTTTGGGCTAAGAGTCTCTGAGTCAGTCTTCAGCAGGCCCAACAGGGGGCAGTGTTGGTGGCCCCCAAAGCATGCTGTCCCAGAGCTACCCATTGGGGTTTCCTTAGGCATGTTCACACAGGCCACCTCTTTCCTTCCCATGAGCAGTTTTCTGATCATCTGCCCTGTAGGTCTGGTAAGCGCCCAAAGGTTTAATAGAAAGATGGGGCTTGGGGTGGGGAAATGACTTGATGGGTAAGGCACTTGCTGTGCCAGTGTGAGAACCTAAGACTGCACCCCCACATCCACTGAGATCCAGATATGATAGCTTCTAGAACCCGAGCTCCCATGATGAGGTAGAAGACAGAGACACAAGAAGCCCTGCAAGCTCACAGGCCTGCCAGCACGATGCGGGCAAACAAGAGACTCTGTTGCAAACAGGATGGAAGGTGAGGCATCCAAGGTTGTCCTCTGACTTCCAGGCACACGCGGTGGCAGTTGAGTGTCAACACACACATCATCACATTATATACACATACACACACAAAGAGAAGTAGGGAAAGAAGAAAGGAGGGACTTGGGGAGAGGCTTTGATGCTAGCCTTCTGGTCACCCTCCGCATGGACATCTCTCTGCTTGGGTTCTAGTCCCCTGATTGGGGTCATTCCTGCGTAGTCACACTGCTAACTGTTCACATCCACATAGGTGACTTCACATTCCTGTGACAGCCATCACATGGCAACTGGCCTGCTTTTTTCCCTCACTGTGCCCGAGTAGATGTGAGCTCGGTGAGAGCTGACGATCGTCACCCAGACATCAGGCTCCTGGGCTTTCATGCCTTATGCTTTATTAACATTTAGTGCTACTGATAAATACAACTAGAAACGAAGCCTGGAACGATTCCTGTTGCCATCACCTCGCGTCTGCCCCTGAGAGGCCTGGGACCCTCTGCAGCCTAGCTTCACAGACGGAATCACATTTCATGAAGATACTTTGTAGTTCTCCCTGCAGCACCAGAACATTGCCTTGAGGTTTGGTGAGGCTCTGAGGGCTGCTTTGTTTTCCTACTGTGTACTATATCAAAAGGCTTTGAATTGAAAAGGCTGCCAGGCATATTATTAAGATTCCGCTGGGCCGTGCTGTCTTGTCCATTGTCTCCTGTGTTGTTTCTGTATCTGGCCCAGCATCCTGAGAGAGATTCGAGACAAAGGAAGATGCAGCACCTGCAGCTGGTTTCCTCAGGATGAAGGTTGCTGTACCCACGCTCCAGGTGCTGATCTAGGTCTACACTGGCTCACGTGTGCCCTCTGTCTCAGGCCTCTGACAACAGGGCAGCTCTGGGTCTCCAGAGTGAACAATTCAAGAGCAACAAGAGAACGCCCAGGGTGGAAGCAATTGCTTTCTTAATACCCTGGACTAGAAGAAGGCTCCATGACCTCCGATGTCTTCTATTTATTAGGAAAGTGTTATTAACGAGTCCTCTCTTATTAGGATTTGCACAAGGGCATGCCACCATTTGGTGGGGACCCTTGAAGGGGATCATATTGGAGATTGCCCATCACCCAGATGTACCTGCATGAGACACAGGAGAAGGTCGCTCAGTGAAGAGTTCTTTATTGTCAGCAATGGAGAACAGGCTCATGCCAGAAAGGACTCTCGAACCTCAAACCGAGTGTGTGTGGGGGTATCTCTAAGTCTGAGGTCATGTCAGACTTAGAGATACCCTCGTCCGTCTTGCTAGTCATTTTGCCTGAGAGCCTCTTTCACCTGCCCTGAGGGCTGGGATTACAGGCTGCCTGCCTAGCTTTTTGTGGGTGCTGGCATCTGGATTCAGTCCTCGTGCTGACCAGGTAAGCACTTTATCAGCTCCACCATCTCCCCAGTGTCACTTTGAGATTCTTTTTTTTTTTTTTAATATTTATTTATTTACTCATTATGTATACAGTGTTCTGTCTGCCTGTATGCCTGCAGGCCAGAAGAGGGCACCAGACCTCATTACAGATGGTTGTGAGCCACCATGTGGTTGCCTGGAATTGAACTCAGGACCTTTGGAAGAGCAGGCAATGCTCTTAACCGCTGAGCCATCTCACTTTGAGATTCTTAAAGACTGTCAAAGACACTCTGCGGCCCGTATTCTCATTTGCACCAACACCCCCCCCCCCCCCCCCCCCCCCGCCCCAACAGCATCCTGCTCTTGATGTTCGCTGCTCCCAGAGAACTTGCCGCATGGTCAGATTTCAAGGACCCTGAGCACAACTGTGAACAATCTCAACAGAACTGTTCAATGTTTAAAGAAATGTAAAGAATATGTGTTTTTCAGAGATAGTATAGTTTAAGAATAAATTCTGTGAGTTTATTCTTTGGATTCCAGGTCCAGCCCTTTCCTAGCTGTGTGACCTTGAGTGTCGCACGTGGCATCTCTGAGTCTGGATTTCTTCATTCCAAATGGAGATGTGCGCAGGGTCCAGCCCATCGAGCTGCTGCGGAATTGGATGAGCTAACGCTGTAAGCACCCAGAGAGGGCCCTGGACATCCTAAAGGCAGGTTCTCTCCACCACCCCCTTTCTTTTCCTGTTTCCTCTCTCCTGTGCACTCCTGGGATGGAAAATCTGGGTCAGTGTGAGTAGCTGCTTGAGCGAGAGGAATATTGACGAGAAAAACTCAGGAATTACAGCCTTCGGGGAAGCAATAACATTTCACTTAGAAATTGTTTGAGCGAAGACCGTAGACATCTGCAATTTGTATGCAAATAAATGAGACTCTTCTGCTGTCCTGAGCTGAGACATAGCCCTGGGCTAAAGCTTGCAGAGAAACCTCTGTGAGCTTCCTTCCGCTGCCAGCTTAAGGAGAAAGCCTTCCCCAGTTTGGAAGCTGCAGCCTCCACTGCCTTAGCCCCTTAAGGACTTCATTAGTATGTCAGACGGCTAACTCGCAGGCCTTTCTCACGGGGGCCCTCCGCATCCTCTCTGCTGTGTAATCCACGAGCTCACACTCATCGTCTGTGTAATCAAGGACTAATGCGGCATTAACTTGCAAACGCCGAGTCTCCTGCTATTGACGGAAAACGAATTTGCACTGGGTCAAACCTCACCTGGCTTCCTAAAAAGCCACATCAATCGACAAATTAGAAGAGGAAGCCGAGAACAAGCTGGCGTGCGTGTCCTCAGACTCTGACTTGCAGAATCAAGGGACCTCAATTGTTTTGCTATGCACGCCCTTGCATTCGTTCATAGAGCAAGTACTTATTGAGTACCTACTGTGTGCCTGGCACTGTCCTAGATGCGGCGGATAGGTCTGCATCCAGGGAGTTTGTGACTCAGTAAAGCAACAAACAAACAAACAAACCTGCAGGCAACTCTAAGAAAACCCTGACTCAAGATCCAGGTAAAGAGCAGACAGCCAGGGTCCCTCCGCCAGGTGTCTAGGAACAGAGGAGCCAAAGCTCATGAAACCCTTACCATTTAATTGTTCATTTTATTTATGTAGCCCCGGTTAGCCTGTAACTCACAAGATAGACTAGATTGCCTTCAATCTTGTGGGTGATCTTCCTGCCTCTGCCTCCCAAGTCCTAGGATTCCAGAGGATCACAGACAGGACACACCCAGGAGTGTTCGGCACCCTTACCTATCTTCCATCACTTGTCCATGTCTTGGATCCTTCACTGCAAGGCTTTCTCGACCTGCAAAATTGACAAGCTCGGGGCATGCCTGTCTATGTAAGAGGGGCAGGAAGGTGAGCCGGTCTAGGGAACCTAGGCTACCCTCCAGCTCACAATCCTCCTGCCTCAGCTCTGGAATGCTGCGCTTACAGGGGTTTATCACCATGCCAACATCAACACATTCCCTTTTTGATTCATGCAGACACAGCTGGGGCTGGCATCGAGGTCAGACTCAAGAAAGACAACCTAGTTGGCTTCCTGTTCCAGAGATAACACACTCAGCAAAAACAGCCTGGGGAGGGATGGATGGGTTTATGTGGCTGACAGCTCACAGTACACCGTCAAGGGAAGCCAGAGCAGGAACCATGGAGGAACATGCTACTCTCTGGCATATACTCCATGGCTTACTCAGTTTCCTTCCTTAGATACCCAGGACCACTGCCCAGGGGAGGAAATCACCTACAGTGGGCTGAGCCCTCCCACATCAATCATTATTAATCAAGAAATGCCCCCATAGACTTCTCCTATAGCCTAATTAGATGGAGGCATTTTCTCAATTGAGGATCCCTCTTCCCAGATGATCCAAGCTTGTGTTAACTTGACAAAAAAACAAACAAACAAAAAAACAAAAAAAAAACAACTAACCAGCACACAACTTCTTTCTAGAAGGGTCCATTTTGCCTTACACAGAGCCTCATTCATTCGTTCATTCATTCATTCATTAACAAATGTTTACTGACAACTTTTGTGTGTATGTCACACTCTGGTGGTGCAGCCATGAACAAGGCAAATGAACCAGGTTTCCTTTGAGTACCAGGCCCCCTTCTATGCATTTACTGCAGTTCACTTTTAAATGTCACCTAATCTCAGAATAGCTCCAAGAATCTCTGGCCGACCACAGCCCCTCTTCTCTGCTTCAGGTTACTGGAGACCTGAGTATATGAGGCAGGGGAGGTAGGTACATGAGAAAGGAACCAGTTCTGCTCTGAAGACCTCAAGTGGAAGCCGCCATACGCTCCTCCTCCTGGCTTCCATATGCCGAGGACATTCAAGGCCTGGTGGAGTAGAAGTTCACTGGTCAGCTTACGTCTCAAAGTCAAAAGCAACACTCTAAGAAAGCTTTCTTAGACAGATTATAAATGGCCAACTCAGAACGGAAAAGGATGCCAGGATTCCCACATTTTCTATTCCTGGCTTACCTTCAGCTCTGGCCACTGTGCCTGAGCTGAAAGCCCCCCGTGTCTGGGGAAGGTCTGAGGGAGCAGGGTCACAGACACATGCCCTGATACACTCTGGACTGCTGCACGGGCTTTTCAGGGTAGAAGGCCTTCATCTGCCCCCGTGCCGTTCCCTTTTTTTTTTTTTTTAATCACCGAATGGCTAAGCCAGAGATGGGGTGATTGCTTCTGCAAGGTTGGTCCTCCCCGGGGGTGCCAATCCGGTGGTCCCACATTAAAGCCACTGGGAATTAACGCAGATGGACACATTTGGTTCTAATCAAGTAAAGGTAAGAACACAGAGCCCAGGTATCTGGTGCACACTTTGGGTGATCCCACCTTGCTTCCTGAAACACCTCGTGCCCCACAGGTCTTGATGTATTCAGATCTGAACAAACACAATGTTAGTTTAATTCAGGTCCCAGCTAGGGAAAGGCGGTCTGGCTGGGGTGAGGGGTGAAGCTGGCCAGCCAATCAGGCAGCCTCGAGCCTCAGGGCTGAATCACTCAGGGGTTTCATCTCCTGACTTCCAGAAGGTACCAATGTCAGGGACACCAGGTCCTCAGGTCTGGCCTGTTTATTCTGTGTGTCTCTGGGCAATTCAGCCTCTCCTGTGTAAAAGATGATACAGCAACTGAGCCCGAAATGACTGAACCTTCTCAGAGCATCCATCCAGGGAAGGAGATGGGATGAGGGACACGGTGGCCGGGGGAGGACTTCACTGTGAGAATGTGTAAGTTTTGTGTTGGCTTCAGTGTCCTCAACATGAGGCTAACAGTACAAAAGTTCCAGGGTCAATGTGAACTCAGAACCGAGACATACAAAGCAATCAATCAGGATGGTAAGAAACAAGTATCCTGGGTCAAAATAGTATTTTTGTTTTATTTTGTTTGATTTAGGGTAGGGTCCATAGCCCAGGCTGGCCTAGAACTTATAGGACTTCTCCTGCCTGAGCCGCCTATCATAATTTTAAACATTTTTAAATGTATTTTTTGTGTGCATGCAGAGTATATGCATGCATGTGTATGAGGTCAGAGGACAATTTGGAGAAGTTCTCTCCTTCCAACCATGTGGAAAATGGGGCTTACGATTCAGGTCAGCGGGTTTGATGGCAAGTGTCTTCATCTCTTAATCTATCTTGCCAGACCAGATCTCATGATTTGAGCACTGACTCTGCCTTCTGTTAACTGGACACTCTTTAAATTTTTTTTTTTTTTTCGAGACAGGGTTTCTCTGTGGTTTTGGAGCCTGTCCTGGAACTAGCTCTGAGGACCAGGCTGGTCTCGAACTCAGAGATCCGCCTGCCTCTGCCTCCCAAGTGCTGGGATTAAAGGCGTGCGCCACCACCGCCCGGCTCTCTTTAAAATTTTTAAAGATTTTCTTTCTTTTTATTTTATGTGTATATTAGTGTTTTGCCTGCAGGTATAGCTGTGCACCATATATATGCAGTGCCTAAAAGAACTGGAATTACAGATGGCTGTGAGCCACCATGTGGGTGCTGTGAACTAACCCCCACAGATCCTCTGCAAGAGCAATCAATGCTCTTACCCACTGAGCCATCTCTCCAGCTCACACTGGCTAATCTTGAACATATGTGTTAATGTCGTGGGGAGTCCTTTCCTACCTTTGCGGATTGCGTGACCTCAAAGAATTGTAGAAAGGACTGAGAAAGTAAAAATGGCAGCTCTGAGGTCACGGGGTGAAGCAGCTCCAGAGAGGCCCCACATGTACCTTACAGAGCCGGTGGTGCGGCACTGATTCCTTGATTAATGGGGTCTTTGGGGCGGAAGCTTGTCTAGAAGGAAGGCAGCCACACGTGGCTGCTTTCAGAAGAGACTCATAAATCACAGAAAGAAATGCTGGCATGTGGTAGCTGGCTCAGTCACAGCCCTCAGCCTGGACTCACACCCACCCCTGCTTCAGAGGGTTCCATCACTGTCTAAACCCTGTGGCAGGCACCCTGCTTAGCATATGTGATGGCACAGCACACAGCTCTGAGCCTTCTGCCCTAGGCCATGGCCCATAACTTCTAGTCAGAAGACCATGACTTAGTCATCAAACCAGCTCACTCAAATAGGAGCAGGCAAACTGGGTACCGTGGCCCCAGCCTGGAATCCCAGTGCTTGGGAAGTGGGACCAAGAGGAGCAAGAGTTCAGGGACATCTTTGGCTCCTTGGCAAGCTGAAGTCAGCCTAGGCTATATGAGACCTTCCTAAAACAAACAGAAACCAAAAATCAAACCAAACCAGAAAAAGCATGCATCAGAACCTTGCCGAGGTAGTCTTGCATGGTGGCACATGCCTTTATTTTTTTTTTTAATTTATTTATTTATTGAGGATTTCTGCCTCCTCCCCGCCACCGCCTTCCATTTCCCTCCCCCTCCCCCGACTAAGTCCCTCTCCCTCATCAGCTTGAAGAGCCATCAGGGTTCCCTGACCTGTGGGAAGTCCAAGGACCGCCCACCTCCATCCAGGTTTAGTAAGTTGAGCATCCAAACCGCCCAGGCTCCCCCAAAGCCAGCACGTGCAGTAGGATCAAAAACCCATTGCCCTTGTTCTTGAGTTCTCTGTAGTCCTCATTGTCCGCTATGTTCAGCAAGTCCGGTTTTATCCCATGCTTTTTCAGACTCAGGCCAGCTGGCCTTGGTGAATTCCGAAAGGACATCCCCATTGTCTCAGAATGTGGGTTACCCCTCGCGGTCCTGAGTTCCTTGCTCGTGCTCCCCCTCCTTCTGCTCCTGATTTGGACCTTGAGATTTCTGTCCGGTGCTCCAATTTGGGTCTCTGTCTCTGTCTCCTTTCATCGCCTGATGAAGGTTAATATTCAGGGGGATGCCTATATGTTTGTCTTTGGATTCACCTTCTTATTTAGCTTCTCTAGGATTGCAAATTATAAGCTCACTGTCCTTTAATTATGGCTAGAAACCAAATATGAGTGAGTACATCCCATGTTCCTCTTTTTGGGTCTGGCTTACCTCACTCAGGATAGTGTTTTCTATTTCCATCCATTTGTATGCAAACTTCAAGAAGTTCTTGTTTTTTACTGCTGAGTAGTACTCTAATATGTATATATTCCATACTTTCTTCATCCATTCTTCTATTGAAGGGCATCTAGGTTGTTTCCAGGTTCTGGCTATTACAAACAATGCTGCTATGAACATAGTTGAGCATATACTTTTGTTGTATGATAGGGCCTCTCTTGGGTATATTCCCAAGAGTGGTATTGCTGGGTCCAGGGGTAGGTTGATCTCGAATTTCCTGAGGAACCGCCACACTGCTTTCCAGAGTGGTTGCACAAGTTTGCATTCCCACCAGCAATGGATGAGTGTACCCCTTTCTCCACACCCTCTCCAGCAAAGGCTATCATTGGTGTTTTTCATTTTAGCCATTCTGACAGGTGTAAGATGGTATCTTAAAGTTGTCTTGATTTGCGTTTCCGTGGCACATGCCTTTAATCCCCACACTTGGGAGCAGAGGCAGGCAGATCTCTGTGAGTTCAAGACCAGCCTGATCTACACAGCAAGTTCCAGAACAGCCAGAACTATATATATAACAAAGAAACACAACCCAAACCACAGCAAATTCAATGATGCCCTAACCCTCCAGGTTCTCCCTCCCAGTGCAGAGGACAGAAGGCTTACATAGATGCCTTCAATCACTTGGGCAACTGAAAAAGAGGAATCTGGTCAGTAAGTCTAAGGCAGAGCTAGGTGTTAGTATTCAGGCATCTGTACTGGCAGCCATTGGGGTTCTGATAGGCTAGGTCCTCAGCTGTAGCCACTAAGAGCACCTCCTGTGCACATTCACTACGTCCCCTTTTAACAGGTCCCTGCCCACCTCCCATCTCTTTCTGCCCCCCCTTCTCTTCTGCTGCTTCTGTCCCCAGAGGCCAGTAGTCTCCTCCTCCTCTTTCCCCTATTTACACTCCCTTTTCCCTAATAAAAACCCCTCCAGGTAAGTTCTGTAGCATGGCATGCGTCTTTCTCACGCTGGTCTTTTTTTTTTTTTTTTTTTTTTTAAATTGTAACATTGGTTCCCTGACTGGGAAAGGCTCTCTCGGTGTTGCCTCCTGCTCACCGGCAGTTTGAGGCACGCCGAGATCCTGGAACCCGGCCCACATAGGACAGCCTCGCTTCTCCAGCGAGTCTCTCCATCCAAAACTGGCATGATTAGTGAGCCCTTCCCGCTTCTCCACCTCTGGCTATTTCCCACGAGTGAGGAGTTGTCTCTTGAGCACGGTTTCTCACCTTTTGACCTCGTTAAGTCCTGGTACCAGGCAACCACGACTCTCTCGGGCTCAAAGCCCTCGGCCCCCACCCTTTGCATGACGACTCACTGTGTCTCTCGGACCCTTGGGTCCTTCGGGCTTTGCCCTATGGCCTCCGCTCCTTGGATGATGACTCTCCTGGGTGGCTTGTGCCTTTCTCATTAGATCCTCGCTTGATAAAAAGCTATTGGATCTCGTTCTGCCTCTCTTAAGGGGAATAAGCCTACCAAAAGTCGGCTTCCCAGCACTCTATGCCCTGATGTTTTACGGGCCCATTGCAATGATCCTGATGGAAGGAAGGAGGCATCACCCCTTCACCCCTTCATCCTTTCACTTTCCCCTCCCCAATAAACCTTTTACACTAACTCTGTGGCATGTGGCATATTTATTTGCTCAGTGACAGAGCTCAACAAAAAGTAAGCACTTCATGCTGGGACCCTGCCCACCTGCCCCACCCTCAACAGATCCGCTCTCTTCCACCTGCTCCAAATCTGCTTTCTCTCTCGTTCACTGGCGGCTTCGCCTTCCATTCAATATTGGTAACTGGGGCTCTGGCGGGGTTACCTACCTCTGACCATTCCCCTGGACATGAGGCGTTTTTTTCTTAAAAGCACAGCCCTCCTCGCCTTCTGGCTTTTCTCGAAGTCTTAGTACCAGGCGACTGTGTCTCTCTCAGACTCAGAGCCCTTGTCCCCAACTCTGTAAGTCTGACAAAACACAAAAGCTGTTTGTGCCATCTCAAAATGGAGCCTCTCTGAATTCCAGGGACACTGGGAATTGCAGCCCCTTGGGTCTTACCTCTTTGCCTCATTCATGGGAACTGTGTCACCGTTTATACCTCCTTGCTCCCATTGGGATGTTTTTTGGAGACCCACTGACCATGCCTAACCAGTGTTGTTGCAGGCTTACCAGCTGTTGGCCACAGAGCTGGGTGATGCCGTGCTGATGGGAAAGGATCAGGGGCTTTTTAAGTCCTTGGGAATTGCCTTGAATCCGCTTTGAACAGGATTTTGCTAGATCTGGGTGGCGCATGATGGTTCTACAGAGCCTGGACTGTCAAATGGGGCAGCCAGCTACTCCAGGATGTGGCCAGCACCCCAGCTTTTCCAAGTCCCCAAAAATGAATGACAGCCCCCAGATCAGCCGGAAGTAGTCTTGAGAACATACATCCTTGTTCTTGCCTCACCTGCTGCCTTTTATAAGAAACAAAACGGGAGGAATCTTAGCATTCAGGCATCTGTACTGGCCTGACCTTGGGGTCCTGTCAGGATCCACCCTCAGCTGCAGCCACTAAGAGCACCTCCTGTGCACATTCACTATGTTCCCTATTAAGAGGGCCCTACCCATCTCCCATCTCTCTTTCTTTTTCTTTTCTTTTTTTTTTTTTTTTTTTTT
>NC_022009.1:18417124-18428243 GCF_000317375.1 Microtus ochrogaster | reverse complement strand
GGTTTTTCGAGACAGGGTTTCTCTGTGGTTTTGGAGCCTGTCCTGGAACTAGCTTTTGTAGACCAGGCTGGTCTCGAACTCACAGAGATCTGCCTGCCTCCGCCTCCCAAGTGCTGGGATTAAAGGCGTGCGCCACCACCGCCCGGCTTTCTCTGTTCCTTTCTCTCTCCCTGTTTCTCTGCCCCCCCCCCTCTCTCTCTCCTCTTCTGCTTCTGTCCCCAGAGGTCAGTCTCCTCTTCCCCCTTTTTACACACTCTTTCCCCTAATAAAACCCCTCCATGTGAGTTCTGTAACAGCATCTTTCTCTCTTGCATGTAGCTTTTGTTTTTTAAATTACAACACTAGGACCACACTCATTTACTAGAACCTGAAGGGACTCTGAACAGGTGGTCCTCACAAGGCCTTTACTAAAAGACAACTGTCACAAGGCAGGCTTGGTTTTTGGATGGCTTGAAGGGAGACCTAGGGAACAAGGAGCAAATCGTTTTTGTGGACTTCTGGGTTACTCACCTCCATTCTCTCCACCCAGGGCCGTGAGGTCTCCTAGGCTTCCTTAAAGGAAAAGTGAAAAACACACCAAAACCAAAACAAACCAACACAAAGTCCAGCCCTGGAGAAATGATTACTAGTCCAGATCTGGCCTGTGCAGCTTTCTTCCAGATCCTTCTGCGGGAATGGTCTGATCTGAGTCACCACTACATTGTGTACACAGCCAAAGATGCCCAGGCCACCCAGCAAGGTGACCTCTGAATCCACCCTGGCTTCCCCTAGACCTACCCAGCCCAAGATAGTCAGCACCCAGGACAGAACCTGAAGCTGTTGGGAAGCATGGTTTTCAGAAGGCTAGAGTCTGACAGAGAGCAGGTACTGTGTGTGTGTGTGTGTGTGTGTGTGTGTGTGTGTGTGTGTGTGTGTGTTCTCTTTACTGGCTACTCTACCAGCAGCTGCTGGCCAGGAGAACACAGCCTCTCCCCTGCTCCGTGACTAGGCCTTTGCTGAGCTCCTGGCAGGGAGGTCTTCTTACGATGAGAGAAGCTGCTTCTGGGAAAAGCAGTGACTCAGACCAGCACAGGCAGGGGACGCACAAAACACCAGAAAATGGTTGGATGGGGATTATCTATCTATCTATCTATCTATCTATCTATCTATCTATCTATCTACCTACCTACCTACCTACCTACCTACCTAGATATTCCCCCCTTGTGTGTGTGTGTGTGTCTGTGTGTGTGTATGTATGTATGTATGTATGTATGTATGTATGTATGTATGTATGTATGTAGAACACAGTCCCTGCTCCATGGCCAGGTCTAACTCTGGCAGGGAGGTCCTCCTAACAGGAAAGAAGTTCTGGGTCCCCTCCCTCATGGAAGAGCTGTGACTCAGACACCGGAGTGACTCACACACAGGGGACAAACACCAATACAGTTGGGTGAAATCATAGGGACATTGTGAACTCTAGCCTTTCCAGGTTTCCTTCCCTGGTCCCTGGTGGAAAGGACCACACCTACCCAGGGCTGTGACAGAGTCCTGGGGCCTCCTGATGGGCCGTGGTGCTGTCTGGATAATTTCTCACAGGTATAAATGAGGAGCGAAAAGAAGAGGCTATTGAAGACCAGAGGCCAGTGGCTGGGAGCATATTGGGAGGGAGCACTTGAGCTCTGTGCTCTGCGCCACAGCAGCCAATCAACAAACCAGCCTGGGGAACCAGACAGAGAACTGACTCCAAATCCCAGGACCCAGCTTTCTGCTGGGCAAACAGGAGGTTGACCCTAACACAGACATGTCTCCTGTGTCCCCAGCCCTTGACTGTCCTGTAGGCTTCTGTGAGAACTGTGATTAATGGCCAGTAGCTAGCTGAGTGTGGTAGCTTGAATGAAAATGGCCCCCACAGATGCATAGGGAGAAGCGTTATTGGAGGTGTGGCCTCACTGGAGGAAGTTGTGGGGGGGGCTTTGAAGTTTCAGAAGCTCATTTCGGAGCTAACAGCTCATGGCCTCTTCCGGCTGCCCACGGATCCAGATGTAGAATTTTTCAACTACCTCTCCAGTACCAGGTCTGCTTACACACTGCCACGCTTCCCGTTGTGACAATGATGGACTGAACCTCCGAACTGTAAGCCAGCCCCAGTGAAGTGATTTCCTTTATAGGAGTGGCCATGGTCCTGGTGTCCTTCACAGCAATAAAACCTAACTAAGACACTAGTCAATGGTAGTTAGCCGGGCTCCCAGAGGGAATGGAAGGAGGACAAAGGGAGGACTTACAAACCCAAGAACTTCAAGGACTAGAGACGGGAGCCAGCTTGAGGGCTCTTTGGCCAGCCAGGGATTTGCTCTATGCCCTTTAGTCCCAGGAATTATTTTGAAGAATCCCAAGCTAGCTACCCTGAGGTGTGTGTGTGTGTGTGTGTGTGTGTGTGTGTGTGTGTGTGTGTGTGGTGGGAGAGGGGTTGTTAGCTACACTCTGGCCTGTCCACTGCAGTTTATTTATTTAATTTTATTTTGATTTTTGGTTGACACAAGGTTTCTTTGTATAAGAACCTTGGCTGGCCAGGAACTTGCTTTCTTAGACCAAGCTGGCTCCGTCTCCCGAGTGCTGGGGATTTCCACTGCGGTATATGTGCACACCAAGTCCATATTTATTTTTATCTAGGTAGGCTCAACTTCTGATCACAGAAATGGTAGTGATTGTCTATTGGTTTCCATGGAAACTGCGAGGTAGCACATCTGCTACCCGATCAAGTCAGCCTAGGCTAGTGGGACTCTTTTAGAATGACGTTACTGTTTCTACCCAGGAAGACTGTCAAGCCTGGATGCTTTCCGGTGTACAGAGCAGGGGGAAAGGCGGGTCTGAGGGACAAGGATGGCTTCAGGGAAGGGAAAATTGTTGAAAGCATAGCGGGATGGCCCTATCTATTCTGAGAAGACCTTGGGTTTCTATTTCTAGGCGCAGAAGGGCCTGTGTGAGGAAGCAAGGGACGTGGGCTCATCCTGACACGCTTCCTGGGTCCCACCTTCTGGCTCCCCTCAGAACAGCTGTCCCCAGCTAGAGGGGAGGCTTCACCTTGAATATGCTCAGTGTCATTTGCTCCTACAGGATAGGGACCTGATTCCCCTCTGGCAGTGGAAGCTAGCTGAATGCTTGCAGAATCTGAAGCAAAGGCACCGGCACACGCGGACATGGAAGAAGTGGTTTTATTCCAGGTGTGTTTCATAAAGACAGTGTCCTCCAGGACAGCTTAGTGGCACATGCTTTGGTCAAGAAGAAAAGCAAAAACAGAGCTGGACTGAGTCCCCACAATGGACAGTTGACAAGTGCAGAGCCTGGTCTGACCACAGGAAATGGCAAGAGGCCTTCTCAGAGCTGAGCAGAAGTTCGTAAGTTCACACACAGAGAGGCCCAGGTTCCCAGCCCCAAGGTCTACACTGAGCAGGGTCCAAGTCTCTAGGGAAGAGGCTCTGTCTTGGCCTCAGCTCTGCCCCTTGCTCTAGCAGGAGGATTCCCAGAGCTTTGTGGGATCCGAGGCCAGTTCTGCAGGAAGCAGTGTGTGAGAGAGTCATCAAAACAGGATGGGCGAAGCTTGGTCACCATGGTGAGAGGCCCCTGTGCTGAGCCAGGGGGTGATCACAGATTTGGCACAGAACTGCCGAGATGATGCTGGTGAGAGCCAGAGGTGCAAGGAAACTGCTGGAGAACCTTCCAGAGTGGGTACCGCAAACCAGGTTCTTGGCTCCTAAAACCTGGCCATGGCCAGGCCAGGCCCAGCAGGGAGGGTGATGATGGGTGCTAGCGCTCATTCAGAGCAGAGGAGCAGATTCTTTGGAAACCAGGAAGCAGGGAAAATCCAGGCTCCACCCCCACCTAGGAAATTGCATCTGTGCATACATATGCAAAACTTCCTATGAATGTGTGGCGGTCTGGTCTATGAGAGACTGGGTGCTCCTGGGTTAAAAGTGGCCTCCTTGGGCTGTCTTGCTTTGGGAGAAAGACCCCAAGAGTTCTGGTTACCAACTGTCTTTTTCCCAAGATTATACTGTGGAAGCAAGTGGTGGGGTGAGGGCTGAGATTCCAGATGATACCAACATGTGGTCTCGGTGTTCTCAGTAGCAAGAGAGGAGACAACAGGGAATTCTCGACACAGACAGAGCTACTAGCTGGCTTTGCAGTCCATTGCAACTGCTGGCCTTTGGAGAAGGGTCTGAGCGTGAATGAGGTTTGGCATGGGTGACCTGGTTCCTACTGATTAAGAAACGGCTATACTCCAGAAAAGGGGGGGGTTCTATTCTGATGGGGCTACCATGCCCCATAATGCTGTGTTTACAGAGGCAAAGACCTTTGAAAGGGTGGGGGCTCTAAAACAGTCAGCGAAGACAAGGGTATTCCAGGGTGTATGACCAGAAGCCAGTTGGTGCAGACAGGGTACCAATTGGTCATAAAGCCCCAAGCGTGAGGTCTTGGCCTGACATATAGCTAAGCAGAAGTTGAGTCTGCTTAATTAATTATGGCCGGATCCTTCTGCAGCCTCTTGCTAGAATGTAGAGGGGCCGCAGGCATATGTCGGGCTGGGGGCCTTGGGCTAGCAAAGCAAGGACAGGATGATGTCCTAGAAAGAGAGCTCGTTTTTTTCTGGCACTTCACGCTGCTTCTCCGACTACGTTGCTCTCTGGATCCCCACCCTCATCTCCCAGGATGCATTCCCTTCCTTACCCACCCACTGACCAAGCCCCTCAACCCTTCCTGTTCTCCAGCTGCCTCTGCCTTCAGCCTTGACGCATGCTGCCACATGTCCTCTTGTGTTGACCCTAGGCTAGCCCTGGGACCCAACGTGGCCCCTCTGTAGGCTTCCTGTCCTTGTCCCTGCTAGGCAACCAGGGGAAGGCCCACAAACCACCGTCTGGAGTTCCTAAAGGGCCAAGGGAGAAGACAAAGGGGCAGGAGCAGCTGCCAAATCTCTGCCCAGGACAGCTGCACACTAACCATCTCCTCTCCCAGGGTTAAGACTTGGGTGACACAGAGGGCACGGAGCATGCCCCACACCCTCCCTGAACTACCTTTGGAGAAATGTGTGGTAGGGGTGGGTACTGATGATCCGGTAGAAACATGAGGAGATGGGAAACAGCCCGCTTGACACGCCCCCACCCTAACCCCTTCCGGTCCTCAAGTCTCATGCAGACGGTACAGGAGGCTGGGGCTACCATCATGTGTGTGACAGCATTTGCCATTGCTGGGCCTGGGCGTCTGCTTGACACTTGCTGGTCACCAGCTGGGCAGGTTTTGTCTCCAGGCAGAGGCCGCTGACAGAGTGCTGGATGAAAGAGCCTTTCCTTCTCCATTTCTGGGTGGAAGGAGGTGGGGGAAAGGAAGAAGCAAAGGATTACAAGCAGCAACATACGAGCTTACCCAGCATACACAAGGCTGCACGCTCCAAGCCCAACATTCATTTCATGTGCACATACATGATGCTGCATAGGCCTGGGACACGCCACTCTCAATGTATTTATTTACTCATTATGTGCGTGTTCTGCATGAGTGTGTGTGTAACTGTATGCATATGTACTTCCCGCACAGGTGTGTGAGAGTGCACATTCATAGAGGCCAGAGCTTGATGGCAGTTGTCTCTCTCCATCACTCTATCTGATTTTTTGGTACAGGGTCTCTCACCGAGCATGAAGCTAATCGGTTCAGCTAGACTGGTCAGCAAGCTCCAGGGATTGCCCTGGGTCCTCCTCCCCAGGGCCGAGATTACAGGCTGAACCTGGCCTCCTATGTGGGTGCTAGGGATCCAGATTGAGGTTCTCGTGATTATACAGCAAGCACGTTAGTCACTGTGCTGCCGTCTCCCCAGCCCTTACGGCCCCTCATCTAAAGTGGACAGTGTCCCTCTCTGGGGCACTCACTTCTATAGTATGGCACAAAGTTACTGCATAGATCAAAGGAAGCAACACTGACCATGGGCTGTGTGCAACCCAGAGTTGTGTTTTATCTGGCTTGCATGGTGTTATTTAAAATCCAGTTTAGCCATCACAAAAAAAATCTACACTTCCAGCTGGGCGTTGGCCTATGTCTTTATCCCAGCACGCAGGAGGCAGAGGCAGGAGGATCTCTGTGAGTTCAAGGCCAGCCTGGTCTACAAGAGCTAGTCCCAGGACAGGAACCAAAAAAGCTACGGAGAAACCCTGTCTCGGAAAAATCAACCCCTTTTCCTCCACCCAATCTACATTTCCTGTTTCTCTCTGGAGACAAGGCCCTAGGCTCCGTTTCTGTCCGTTGGCTGAGCTGGGGCTCTCCCTTCTCTGCTTTAGGCAGGGCTCTCGCTCTCTGGCTCTCCGGGGTCCCAACCTGGTCTTGACTTTTGTACCCTAGCAGTTTTCCTACGAGTTCCCTGCAGGCACCTAGTGAATGGGCCCTGGTCCAGGCCAACCTCTTCTCCACGGGAGAAAAGGCTTTCGTCTTCCTGCAAACTTACATGCCTGGCCTGGCCTATAATCACGAGTCCTAGCACCTACACTCTCAAGGGGGATGCAGCCACCACCTTTGCAGTCATGGCTTGGGCAGTGGGGTGAGGCAAGGAGACTCGGGTCCTCCTATGGTAGATCCTAGCATTTCCTTCTCCCAAGTCTGACAAGGTGAGGGGAGGAAGTTGTTCCCATAGGACATTTCAGAAGAGGAAGCTGAGAGAGGATGGTGCATTATCTGGGATATGGAGAAAGGATGAGAGGCCCAGGTTTCTAGGTTTGGAGGAGACTGCATGGCAACAGACGTTTTGTTTCTTGCCTTCTTTCCTTCCATGCAGCCATAGCCCTTTCCTTATATCCACCTTATCTTCCTAGGAGGCGGCAGGGTTCAGGACCATGAGACCGGAGCCCACAGTGAGACAGTCTGTGTGCTCACTGGGCAGCTAGGGGACAGAGATGAGCTGCATCATCTCATCTCGGAGATGGGACGGTGTTATTCACATTAGCTTCCGCACGGACACCTGCATTTCCAGCTTCCTTGGACACGGGGCTGCCCTGACAGCCTCTCACATTTAACTCCACTGGCCAAACCTCCAACAGTGTCAAGCTGGGAACGCTATGGTCTCTTTTCTTCCGGGGAGGGAGGGGGCTTCCCTGGCCTGTGGGGCTCAGGCTTAGTGCTGCCTTGGCACCTAGGTCTCAATAATATGGTGGTTCCTTTCATCTCTTTTACCAGGTTCCGTGAGAGCCAGACCGTGCTCTTCCATCTTCCCTTCTTGTACATGATCTGTACATTCCTTGGCATGGGGAGGTGATGAGCAAAGTGAATTACTCACTGGTAGGACTCTTACTTCCACCCAGAACTACTAGCCAGCCTTCCCCACCAACTCTCCCAGCCGCTCCCGTTCCGAGCCTGGGAGGGTTCTGGCACTCTCCGGCCCCCCATTTGCAGATTCCTCTGGCAGGGCAGAAGCCCATTACTGTATGAGTGAGGAACCTGGGAACGGCTGAACTGGAGACTCCACTGCATCTTGTCTGACTCTCAGGAGCCTCAAGAACACGTGAAGCCCAACTGGCCTTGGTTGGAATCACAGCCAGTTTGGGACCTGGAAGGAAAGCCCAGAATCCAGAATGTACTGACAGCGGGAGAGCTGTGAGCTGTTCATTGGTCCTCAGGACACCCAGAGTGCTGGGGAGGAGGGGCTGGCGGGGCTTTCAGGAACATAGCGTCTGCAGTTTGTGAACATAGGGGTCCTGGGATCCAACTCAGGTGTCAGGGTCGGCAGCAAGCGTCTCTAAAGCCCATAAAGTGCTTTTATAGAGAAGTCCTTGAGCGGGGGCTGCCTGGGAAGACACCAAGAAGCTCTGACCTTAACGCAGAGAAGGTGTTCGTGGGCACAAGGCTTTCCCCTCAGAATGGGGTTGAGGCTGCAGCTGATGGGCAGACTGCACCAGCCCCACCGCAGGAGAGAGCAGAAGCTGGGCTGCATCTTGCAGGCTGAAAGCAAGCTTAAGTGGCCGGGCAGTCCGTCCGGCAAGCAGGCTATAGAGCGCTTCCCCGCCTCTCCTACCCTGACTCTCATCCACAAAGGCTAGAAGGAGAGAACCTGGCTACTTTTCCAAAACAGAATAGCAAACTTCCACTCACCCCTAAAGGCAAACAGAAGAGGCATTGGAGGAAAGCCTGCAGGCTCAGTCTGAGAGCCAGGCCTCCGCCCTCCACCCCTTCAGCGGGCTGTGTTACCAGCAGGGTGGGCAAAGGAAGAGCTGCAGTGGGGAGCAGGGAGCCCTTTTGACCTAGAAGAGCACAGCCGCAAAAAGAGGAGCTGATACCAGAAATCCAGTGTTTAGAGCTCTTGTCACTGGCTGCTATATGCCCCAGGCAGGCAAGTGACAAATTCTTTCTTTCTTTCTTCCTTCCTTCCTTCCTTCCTTCCTTCCTTCCTTCCTTCCTTCCTTCCTTCCTTTCTTTCTTTCTTTCTTTCTTTCTTTCTTTCTTTCTTTTTCTTTTCGAGACAGGGTTTCTCTGTGGTTTTGGAGCCTGTCCTGGAACTAGCTCTTGTATACCAGGCTGGCCTCAAACTCACAGAGATCCGCCTGCCTCTGCCTCCCTAGTGCTGGGATTAAAGGCGTGCGCTACCACCACCCACCCATGACAACTTTTTTCTGAGCATCAGCTTCTGCTTCCACAGATAAGCCTGAGCCATTTCCTAGGATACACCTAAGGCTAGTAGTGTGAGCTTGCAAACAGCTGTCTCTGGACCTCAGACTCCCGGTGACCCAGCAGTCAAGAAACCCTTGCTATGTCTGGCTTCCATCTGGGGGCTCAGGAGTCACACTGACCTGGGTTTAAATCCTAGCTGGGTCCCCCTTTCCCAGCTGTGGGAGCTGCTAACCTGTGCCTGGGGCGCCTGGGCACAGTAGGGCTAGCTGAGAATTGTCTTACCAGGTGGCTAGAGGAGGACACACGATGACCGTGAGTGTGAAACATGCAGCCCAGTCCGGGAGTCAGAACTAGCTCTTATTTGAGCACTGTAGTTGCTGTCGAGGGCTGGGCAAGCAGCATTAACAAGATAAATTGCTCCTGCCCTCAGACTGGCAGGACTGATGTTAAACAAATGCTTAGCTTCTGTGTCCTCTCATGAGTGAAATGACAGGGTGGCCTGAGAGGGTGCCGGGGGCTCCTCGGATCTTCCTTCTAGAGAGCTTATCCAAGAGTGCACTCCTCAAGTGGGGACTCCCTGCTCAGTGTCCCTTGGGGCTCTTGGCCATCTGTGCCCGGCGGTGGAGGCTTACCTGCATGCTTTCTTTAGGGTTACACTCTTGCAGTATTACTGGGGACCCAGGGGAGGACATTAAGGTGGAGGTAGCAGCCAGGCATCTCCCTTCCTGCTCGATGAGGTGGTCGCTGAACAGCCATGACTGCAAGACAAAGGACAGCTCTGGATGGACGGATACGGGTAGACAGGTGGTTAGGGGAAGAGACTTTTTCAGACTTTTTATGAATAGCTGTAGAAATTAAGGGAGAGTATTCATTACACAGTTTCAATCTTTGCTTCTTGTTTGAAAATGTTCATAATCAAATATGAAGATGAGGAAGCTCAGCTGGAACAGCCACAGGGCAGTCAAGGGGGCTCCGGGGAATGCTGGAGATAGAGAGGAATGAAGGGACAGAGGACCCAGCCAGGCCCACGATGGGGTCTCCACAACCTGCTCTAGAGCTGATGTGGGTGTGGCACTCATGCATTTGCTACGTGCACAAAGTCCCGGAGACCCACAGCCCATCACACTCATCCAAGCTGCACTCCAGAATAGAACCAAGAAGCATTTCTTCCTTTGGAAGAGAAAGTAAGGGACACAGGGCTGGAAAGGGATGGGCATGCGGCAGGAGCAGAGTGTGGGGAGCCCTGGGAAGGAGGTTTACTGAGGGTGCAGACAACAGCAATGAGCAGAGAGACGTCCTGACTCCATTCGTGGCCAGGGTCCTTGGCTTCTGCTCTGCGCTTAGCCCTACTCGAGAGCCCTAGGCAGCTCACCTTGGCAGACCCTCTACAGATCACTCACCTGGGCTGGTGGAGGGCTCTTAGCAGACCCTCTGCAGAGCCCCATTCCCAGCAGGAAATCACCAGCTGTGTTCGGACCCTGGGATTCTAAGCAGTTGACGCCTTGCTTAATGGCCCCAGGGAGCTCTTCCTTTGCTGGGATCCTGAGGAGAAAGGCAGGGTCAGGCTGCGTCTCCGCCCACACTAGCTTACCCACTCCTTCCTGCAGAGGGCAGCACATGGTCACGGAGGTCACGGTGACTGGCAGGACTGGTTGAGGGGGGAGAGTGGTGGGAGGATGGAGGTGGGGATGGTGGATGGTGAGTGGGATTGGAAGAAGAAGGAGCAGCCTCAGCTCTGATAGGTTCTTATGGGAGTCCCAGGGACACAGGGGACCCCCCATGTCCAGAGAGGACACTCAGGCCTGACTCATAGCTGATACCTGGGAACCTAAAGGTAACATCAACATCCAACCTCAAAATAACAGGGAAAGAATGATTTTGGAGCAGCTAACTGAAAGTGCCCAAACATGCACATATATTCATTCTCACTATAATTAAATGATGCGTGTTAGAGAGGAATCACTATTTGTGTCTCACATATTTGTGTGTGAATATGTGTATGTGTGTTTTAAATAATGCCCCGTGTTGGTGACGCCCGTGAGGCTGTATCTTGTCTTGCTCCACCAGTTGAGAGCATAAATTAGTTCAAGTTTGGGAGGACAATGTGGAATTAAGAATCAAAGTCCTTAAATGTGTATGTCTTTGACCTAAGAATACCAGCTTAAGAAATTTATCCCATTGTGTGTGTGTGGTGCGGGGGCAGGGTAGAGAGATGGCTTAGCAGTTAAGAGCACTGGCTGCTCTTCCAGAGGACCTGAGTTCAATTCCCAGCACCCACATGGCAGCTCACAATTGTCTGTGACTCCAGTTCCCAGGGATCTGGCATCCTCACACAGACATATATACAGGCAAAACACCAATGCACATAAAATAAAAATAAATTATTAAAAAAGAAGAAGAACCCGTTCTTTAAAAAAAAAAAAAGAAGAGCTGGGTGGTGGTGGTGCATGCCTTTAATCCCAGCACTGGGGAGGCAGAGGCAGGTGGATCTCTGTGAGTTCGA
>NC_022009.1:18408801-18417009 GCF_000317375.1 Microtus ochrogaster | reverse complement strand
AGGAGGAGGAGGAGGAGGAGGAGAAGCAGCAGCAGCAGCAGCAGCAGCAGCTTATTCCACGGGAATAAGCTCGGTTGTCCAAAGATCTTTGTATCAGAATGACTGATGCTGAACTGCTGGACGTTCTGGTTATCCAACAGCTGGGATGGGCTAGCTACATCCACAGGATAGAAACCTTGCACCCGTTCCAAATGACTGTGAAAGAAAGCCTGGAAATGCTTGCTCACCCTGCTGCTGAGGCAGGCTTCAAGCTATCACATTATTAAGACATCTCATGAGCCTGGGGAATGTGTGTACACATGTGCACACACACTGATAACCTCTGGCTAGTACACCTAGGGAGGCTGCCATCCCCAGCCGACCTGCTGTCCATTACAAAGCATCAGGGAACCGGGAGTGCTCAGAATCTGACCCCAGGCCTGATGCTCCCTGATTCTTAGTACCTCTGTCCAGAGAGAGCCTGGACCCTGGGAGGGGACATGGCTGCCACTCCTTGATGTGCAAACCCTTGCAGTATCTCAGCCAAAACAGGTCTTCCCCAGGCTGTTCAAGAGCCCATGAACCTCAGAACTGTTTTATTCTTAGGGAGCCTTGGAGAGCTCCCTCCACTCCACCTCATGTTCCCTGGACTCCCCTCAGAACCAGAGTTCTAGCTGGCCAAGATGGCAGAGGTCCTCATCTTCCGCAGCTGCCTGACTCAGCAAGTCAGTCTGTCCTGCTTACGGTGGTGCTCTGTGCCTCCCTCAGTGACCCTCCTCTAAGTAGGGCAGCCATTAGATCTCACAATGCCTTCGCAGAAATAGCAGTAATGTCCACTTCTCAAGTCGCCTTGCTTCTGTCTCCTAGGAAGTGGTTACAGAATGCTGTTTTGGTTAGGACGCTTCCTGCCATCCGCTGGAGCTATTGTAATGCGTCTACAATGGCCGCTATGTGACTAGCACCCTTCTAAAGGCGTGATTCAGTCACACTGCTGAAGCCAGACCTGGACACAAAGCAGAGCTGTGGCAGGCCTGGCAATGTGGAAGCTCTTTTGTCCTCCTCAGACTCCGTGGTGATCACCTGAGACACGCAGGCAACCTAAGGATCCTCGATATGGAGGGACATTGCCAGCAATCTGACCCACCTGTGACCCCTCAACCTTTGACCTGGAGCTGAGTCAGATAGAAAGGAAGGGACCATGGAACCAGCAATGGGGGGATAGTCTCTATTTAACATTGCACACTTAATATGTTGCTCTGTCCTGGGATGGATCCAGGTTTGGGGTAGAGCACTTCTTCCTCTGAGATGGGGGTCTGGGGTAGGGAGGGGAAGGACACATTTCCATCTCCCCAATATCCCTCCCCATGGGCTCCTCAGCTCCCGCTGGCCAACCAAACGTAGAAACCTCGACAGTGGTTGAAACGCTGCTACTCTCTCTTCCTCCATGTCTCAGAAGTGCCACACGAATGAGCATGCGCCCCTCGCACTCAGGATGCTCCCTTGCTGCATTCTCAAGAGTCGGTGTTCCCCACTTCTCAGCCAGGGGCAAAGTGACTGAGGCCTGCCAGCTTGCTTCCAAAGAGGCTGATGTAGCTTGGATTGTTCCGGAATTTCTTCGAAATTTCCGGTAGTCGGTTTGGGCTTACTGCTTTCCAGGCAGACTGTGTCTGGCACTTTGAGCTGTATCATCTGGGTTCTCCATCTAGCTATTTATCCAGGACTTCGCTGCAACCCAACAGCGGGAACTTTCCAGGCAGTAGCTAAGCCCTCGGAGGACAGAGGTCCCTTCCCCTCCTTGTAGAACTTGTCGGTAGTGAGGGGTGGAGTGCCCCAGAAAGCCAAGACAACATCATGAGAGAAAGGAGCAACAGAGGATGAACAGCCCCTCAGGGGACTGTTCTAGAAGGAGGGGGCTAACTCCAGACACTCCCCAGTCTCGCCCACTAGAATTTATTTGTCTACAGTGTTCCTTTGAAAAGACGCTTACCCAGTGACTATTTTGTGATGGGCGGTATACTAGAGGAACTCCACAGACCAAACTGGAGGTGGCTTCTGCCTCGGGGAGCTTCTAGGCCAAGTGCAGGAGGTCGCATCAACTTAACCAGTTGGGGGGTGTGTGTGAAATGCTGATGTAGCCCCCCCAGGAAAGCCAGGGAGGGATGTGCTCTCAATTTAGTGTTCAGACAAAGTGTCCCCGTGGAGGGTACAAATGCGTCAAAATCTAAAGAGGGCAAGGAACTGAACCGTGTGACCAAGACACCAAAAAGAATTTAGAGTCGGGAAGAAGGAACCTGGGTGGCTCAACCCCTGTCGCAGTCCAGTCTGGTCCTTTCTTTCCCCTCAGAGCCCACACAGCCACAATCCCATTTGCATTTTGCTCCCTCCTTGCTACAGCAAATGCTTCCCTGTGTTGTCTTCAGTCTCTATGATTACATACTAATGGATGCATAATATTTGTTTAAATGGATGGATCCGTGATCCACTGGGCCGGCCTAAGTGTTAGCGGCTTCTCATTTTCCCCCAGCAGACTGGCTCGCAGGGTCTGCGGTCAACAGCTCTGTACTCTGATGACTTTATCTCCTTGGGATGAGCTTCCAGCAGAGAGACCAGGGTCAGAGGTGACCCTGGCCTCGGCTGCATAATGCAGCGTTGTTTTCCTAGGGAGACAATATCCATTTCTAGTCCGGGAGCCAGGCTGGTAAAAATGCAACTCTATCACGCCTGACTGATAGCTCAGGGCAATGCCTCCTCTGTTCCCTCAGAGCCTTCGAGGGAAGATGAAGGCTGGCAGTGGAAGGATGCAGACTCGGGGCATCGCGGGTCACTGGGCCCCAGCCCTGGAAGGGGCTGCACTCACGTGAGCTCGGGGTAGACATTCTCCAGGTACCAGCGGAAGGACTTGCAGTCCAGCTTCTTCCTCTGCTCGATCCGTGTGGCCACGCTGAAGGGGAAAAAAAGGTGGGAAAGGGCCCAGATGTGGAGAGGAAGGCCCCATGGAACCTTCTAGTCCCCGCTTCCCACATATCTCAGGCAATGAACCCCCAGTTCTCCTATATCCCGTGCCCTCTTTTTAATTCCCGCCTGAGTTTGCAGGGGCCACACAGCCCTCACTCAGCCTCTTACTCCTAGAGGCTCCTGTTAGCATGTATAAACTGTCCTCTTTTGGTTTCCTTTTTTGCAAAGGGCAGAGGATTTCATCAACTCCCAGTTTAGGAGACAGGATCTAACGTGAACATCTTTCAGGAGTTGGCAGGTCACGACCTTCAGATGTGCCATTGGGACGTATGCTTCAATCTCCTTGCCTTCTTTAGTTACACCAACAGCAAAGGCCACTGAGGACCCAGGGAGCCACCTCTGCGAGTAAACAGGAACTCTACTGCTAACCTTGGACTTTTGTGAGGACCAAAGGGGGATGCGGAATGCTTAGCCCAGGGTAGATCCTCAATAAATGCTAAAAGAAGTAGGGTGTGGCTTGTTCTTTTCTTTTTAAGGATAGAAGATACACTGGGCAGTGGTGGCGCACGCCTTTAACCCCAGCTCTTGGGAGGCAGAGACAGGTGGATCTCTGGGAGTTTGGGGCTAGCCTGGTTTTCAGAGCCAGTTCCAGGACAGGCTCCAATGCTACACAGAGAAACCCTATCTCAAAAAACCAGAAAGGAAGGAAGGCAGAGAGGAAGGAAAAAGCAAGCTAGATAGAAATAAACAGAGGAGGGGCGATTCGTTTGCAATTGCTCACGAGCAATGCTTCCAAACTTTCTGATGACAACATTAACAAGGAGGTCTGCACATCTTACATCCTATAGATGGACACACGGGTGGCTGCACATCCATACACAATGAAAGGAGTTTCATAAAACAATACTTACCGTAGATTGCAATCACATCTGATTTTCTAGTCTGTTCAGCCCTAAACTCATCTATGGCGTCTTTCTCATCCTTTTTTTTTTTTTTTAAAAAACAATGTTGATTGATGATTCACGATTGGTTTCATAGTCCATCCACAGTTTTGAAATGCTTTAACTAGACAATGGTCATGACAGGCCATGACAGGAAAGTAAGCTGACAGATGTCAGGTTTGGATGGGTGGGAGGCAAACCTACACTGTCCTTGGCAGACAACCCTGTCATAGCTACCTCGGCTACTACTCTTCCTGGAGGCAGCTCTGGATGGGCTACGCTTTAACCTTCATCGAGAAACTTCTCATCTGTCTCTCTGAAGTTTGTAGGCCTAGGGTCTTGGACCAGTTTTGTCCGTGCCACTCACTCCCTCCCTGAGCCCGGAGAACCCAGAAGAGCCAGAACCTGGTTACTATGGAGACAGTCCAGCGCAGGCTGTTCAGTGTGCACCTACTTTATATTTTCTGGGCTCTGTGAGCATGAGTGGAGGGAGGCAAGCGGGATTTGGAGGGACCCACCTGCCAAAGGCCTTCCCGATGGCGGAGGGCCGGGCCTCATAGTAGTATTGCTTGTACTCATCCATCCACACCTCTGCAGTACGTTTCGTGTTCCTACGAGCAGGGAAAGGAGAACCAAGTTACCAGACCTGGGAAAGAGTGGAGGGAGGTTCTTAGTTTCTAAATGTGGTGCTGGGGGCTGAACCCACAGCCTCTTGTCGGCTAGACAGGCACTCCACCACCTACCTGTAACCATGGGCCTCTTTTACTTTTGTTGAGATATGGTCTCAATTAGCTACCTACGCTGGTCTTGAACTCAATCTGTAGCACTTGTAGGCCTTGAAACTTGAGGTAGCTGGGACCACAGGCCTGTGCTATCAGGCATGACTGCTTATCAATTAACAAGATACACAAAAGAGCTCACCAACTCCAGCTGGAGAGGGAAGGAACAGGCATAGGACCAAACTTGTCCCTCTGAATGTGGCTGACAGTTGCATGGCTGGGGCAGACTGAGGAGCCACCAGGATTTATCCCTATTGCTTGTACTGGCTTTTTGGGAACCTATGCTCTTTGGATGGATACCTTGCTCAGCCTAGATATAGTAGGGAGGGCCTTGGACTTCAAAACAATGTGCCTTCTTATCCTCTCTGAGGAGTGGATGGGGAGTGGGGTGGGGGTATATGGAGGGGATGGGAGGAGGGGAGGGAGTGGGAACTTGAATTGGTACTTATAATGAAAAAAGATTTCTTTCTTTCTTTCTTTCTTTCTTTCTTTCTTTCTTTCTTTCTTTCTTTCTTTCTTTCTTTCAAATATACACACTAGAAAAAGAAGATGTGTTCCCTGCAGTAGAGCAATGAGAATCTCGGAAGTACAGGCCAACAGCAGGGGCTGGGGTGAAGCGAATCACCCTGCGTGTCTGGAGGGTGATCCGTCAGGACCTGCGACAGGCTTGCCGCTCAAAGCAATCTGTCCTATTGAAAGACTATTACGTGGGCAAAAGGGACACACACAAGAATGGTTGCTTAACAAAACGCTGACAGCAAAATAAATGCTCTTCAAGAGGAAAATATTTCTGTACAACAGAGAGTGCTACAGCCCTGAAAGAATGTCGTGGCTGCTAATACTGAGCAGAAGGATGGCCGTGGCATAGTGCCGGAGAGCCAGGCCACTGGAAGAGTGCATGACATCAACCTGCTAACACAAGCCTATAAAGGAAGTGGGGTCTCTATGTACAAGCTATACACAAAAATGCATCTAACAGTTTGACACCACAGAGCAGCAAATTCCTAAGATCATGCAGTCCTATTTAAAGGCTTTAATGCTAAGTTTACCAGGAGTTGCTGTTGAAGAGGTGAGTGGGCAAATAGGAGAGATAAGGAGTGGAGGTGACTTCCACTTTCTTCTGAATACTATAGTTATCAAAAATATGATACAGAAATATCTGCATATAGAAGTTGGTGTTGGTCCCGCCTGAGTGTTTGCAGTAAATCTATATGACTTTGACTATAAAAATAGTATGTAAGGGGACTAGGCGGATAGCTTGTTGCTCTTACAGAGGGTTCAGTTCCCAGCACCCACATGATGGCTCATAACTATCTATAACTCTAGTTTCAGGGATCTGGCATCTTCTTCTGGCCTCTTCAAGCACTAGGAATGAACGTGGTACCCACACATACATACATTGAGCAAAACACTCATAAACAACTATATATATGGGGTGGGATGCCAGGTGGTGGTGACACACGCCTTTAATCCCAATACTCAGGAGGCAGAGGCAGGTGGCTCTCTATGAGTTTGAAGTTAGCCTGGTCTATAGAGGGAGCTCCAGCCAAGGCTATACAGAGAAACCCTATCTCAAAAATCCCCCTCCCTTTAGGGAGGGGGGGTGAGAAAAGTCGAACAAAACTTTAGATCATGAATTAATCAGATGTGGAAATCATTGCTCCAGTGCAAACCAGCATGCTAGATGGGGGAGGACGAGGGAAAAAAACCATGTCCTTAGCAGGGGATGCATACTCAGAACAGTTCCTTCTCCTCCTAACTCCTACATCAGGACCATGGGTCATGGGATGGTCTTCCAGGACACCGTTCACTCTCCTGTGAGACCAAGTGTACTCTGTGACTGGGAACATGGTCAGATCTCGGGTCAATTTTATGTGGGGGCACTGGAAACCATGAACAACAATGGAGGTTCAGTGAGGACCACAATATATTGGTCACTTGACCATTTGCCCAAGACTTGCTGACAAAGGGAATCAAGACAAGAAAGATCTAGGGGCCATGATCCAATATCATCCTCTACCCTCAAAAATATCTAAAATGTCAGACCTGAGACAGCAAATGTAGAAACTAAGGCCTGCTTAATTTGGACAGGTGGGCATCCCAAAGGAACACAGACCATGAATAACTAGTTAGGGGTATCTACAGTGAGGGAACCCCATGTTTCCTCCAGGGTGGTTCCCATTTGGGCCTACCTGATGTAGGTGAGGGCATTGCCCTCGGGAAAGTTGTAGGGGTGCCGCTTCCTGAAGACATGGCCCACGCGGCTGCAGGGTATAATCTCCAGGCTGCCACCGCACATCCATACCCTGAAGGAGAGTTCTGCAGAAGATGACAGTGTCAGGAGAAGGAGAAGGACCCTTTCAGGTGATGGTGGGAAGGTGGGAAGGGGATGTGTTTCTTTCTTTGGTGTTTTCTTGAATCTATATGCTGGGATGTGAGCTCTTGTTGCAAGACAAAATGGGGTGGTTACACTACTTGTACACGTTCATGTCATGTAGGCATACATCCAGGTGCATATACATGACACAGATGGACGGACAGACAGACAGACAGACACACACACTCCCTGTGCCTGAACCCCAGGAGAGCAGCGGAGAAGCTTTGAAGTAACACAGAGGAGAAACACACCAAATGGCAGCATCATTTCTAGCCCATGGCTACAGCTCCGGCCAGACACGAGTTAGGAAGACCTGGCTTGCTGGCTGACCAGATCTGAGCACCTCCTAGGGCCACCAACGGAACTTCAGGCTGCTCTAGATGTACCAGGCTGGCCCAGGCCTGCCTCTAGGCTCAGGGAGTCTGCACCAAGCTATTCCTGGCCTTCCTGAGCTGCATTCCTTCTAAGGTAGTGGTAGAGTCATAAGTCTTAAGTGACTAAGGTCCCCACTGGTGTCCAGAGATGCAGGAAGGGGCCACCTGCTTCCCAGAGGGACTTCACTCTGTTACCTGCTTACCAATGTTTTTTCTCACCCCACCTGACTGAGTCTTAGTCTCGCTTCTGACTCCCTACTTTCTTTATATTAATTCTCCAGGTGAATACTCTGTGGTGCTAAAATATCTCTTTCCTTGTACAGAAAATCCACAATTTACAAAAAAAAAGAGGTGCTAGAGATATGGCTCAGTGGTCACTTTCTGCTCTTCAGAGGACCTGAGCCAGTAACTGCAGAGTCAGAAGATCTGATGTCCTCTTCTAGACTGTTGGCACATCACTTACCACCCCCCCACACACACTAAAATAATAAAATAATTAAAGAGAGAGAGAGAGAGAGAGAGAGAACGAGACGTTGATTCCAAGCATGGTAATGTACACCATTAATCCCAGCACTCAGGAGGCAGAAGCAGGTGGGTCTCTGTGCGTTCTAGGCCAGCCTGGTCTATAGAGTGAGTTCCAGGTCAGCCAGGGCTACACAGAGAAACCCTGTTTTAAAAAAATCAAAAGAAAGCCGGGCCGTGATGGCACACGCCTTTAATCCAAGCACTCGGGAGGCAGAGGCAGGCGGATCTCTGTGAGTTCGAGACCAGCCTGGTCTACAAGAGCTAGTTCCAGGACAGGC
>NC_022009.1:18404876-18408421 GCF_000317375.1 Microtus ochrogaster | reverse complement strand
TGGGTCTAACATCACTGAAGTTCACGGAGAGGTACAGATGTTGGGTCTAACATCACTGAAGTTCACGGAGAGGTACAGATGTTGGGTCTAACGTCCCAGAAGTTCACGGAGAGGTACAGATGTTGGGTCTAACATCACTGAAGTTCACGGAGAGGTACAGATGTTGGGTCTAACATCACAGAAGTTCACAGAGAGGTACAGATGTTGGGTTTGCTAATCTTGATGTGTATGGGCAATTCCTTTACAGTAAAGTTTTAATGGGGAGTTATGTTGTGGTCCCTGGACAGGCCTGGGGCTCTCACTGGCACAGGTCTCCCAAGGACCCGTACTGGCCATGGTAATGGATTTCCTTAGGTCTGCCATAAACTGCCATGCACCCATTCCCTTCCCCAACCAGAAATTTGCAGCTAGCCTCAGGGGCTGAGGTTTAGAATTGGGGATAGATGACTAACTTTGTTATGTTAGCAAGGACAACTTGTCTCACTCAACCTATATTGACCATACTTGTTACAAATTATTTTCTACAATGGCGATGGCAGCATCACCCATTTATTGAGCACTTACTGTGTACCATAACGTGAATGTCTGATTCTCACAGTAATCCAGACGTCAAACTATTATCTATCTTTTCTTCATTCTCCTCGGCCTTCTCCTTCCCCTTCCCACCTCCTTCCTTTCTTTCTTTCTTTTTTCTTTTTCTTTTTTTTTTTTTTTGAGACAGGGTTTTACTGTAGTTTTAGAGCCTGTCCTGGAACTAGCTCTTGTAGACCAGGCTGGCCTCAAACTCACAGAGATCTGCCTGTCTCTGCCTCCCAAGTGCTGGGATTAAAGGCATGTGCCACCATCACCCGGCTTTTCTTCCTTTTTTGAGATAAGGTCTTGCTATATATCTCCATGCAGCCTGTAGCCCAGACTGGCTTTAAACTCTCAGCAATTCTTCTGCTTCAACGATAATACTTGGGTTACCGTGTGTACCACTTTTCCTTGTTTTATTTGAGATGGGATTCATGTTGCTCAAGCTGGTCTTGAACTCCTGGATTCAAGAGGTCCTCCTGCCTCACCCTCTCTCTGTGCTGAGACAGACGTACACATCCCTGAACCCAGCTCTGTTTTTTTCTTTTTTTAAAAAGCCTCTCCAAAGTCACTGGCTCACTAAACTGCAACATTGCAATATAAAGTCCACACTCTGTCACGCAAGCCACCACTGTTTTCTTTTTCTCTCTGACTTGTATGTGCGTGTGGCATGCATATGTTTGCCCCTGTATGGGCACAGTGGTATAGGTGCCTGTGTATGGGCACGAGGGTGGGCACATGCACATGGGGGCCAGTGGTTGAGCTCAGCAGTCTTCCTCCATGCTCTCCAACTTACTCAGTAAGACAGGGCTTCTCACTGATACCGGGGCTACCCAGCTTGCTCCAGGCATCCCACCTCCATCTTTCAAGGACTGAAATTGCATGTGGGCCACTGCACCCACTCGGTATTTATGTGGGCTTTGGGGATTTGAACTCTGGTCCTCAAAGATGCATGGCAAGCACTTTGAGCACTCCGTAGCACTCGAGTGAAGTTCTTCAGTTCCCTCGGCAAATGTGAACTGAGCATCTTCAACGTGTCATGCACTGTTCTAGAGTCCCTTATGTGTACGTGTGCACACGCTCACATGCTTACCTATGTACGTATGTAGGGAGCAAGTGTTGTGCACTGTTCTAGAGTCTCTTACGTGTACATGTGCACACGCTCACATTCTTACGTATGTGCATATGTGGGGAGCAAAGCTTCTGAAAGCAGGAAACAAAAAATGACAAATAAACAAGAGCATGTGACAAACAGGTAGCACATGGGAGGGTGACAAGGGCAAGGTGGGGCTGAGAGGGACAGTGGGGTGGGGGTGGGCACTCTACATTTTTAATTAAGATTGCTCAAGAATTTTTCTTTCCTTATCTTATTTTGTAGGTGTGTGGGTGTTTTGCTTGCATGTATGTCTGTATACCAGATGCACGTCTGATGCTCAAAGAAGCCAGAAGATAGTGTTAGATCCCCTGGAACTGGGGTTACAGACTGTTGTGAGCTGCCATCTGGATGCTGGGAATCGAACCTGGGTCCTCTGGAAGAGCAGTCAGTGCTCCTAACCACTGAGTCATCTCTCCAGGCCCTGATTTGAGAAAGTTTCAACACTAGAGGGGAGATCTGAAATAGGCCGTGCAACTCTCAGGGGAAGAATTTTCCAGAAGCCCCAAAACCCAGAGGAACAGGCATGGCCTGTGAGTTCAGGGTAACAAAGGCCAGTTGAGCGAGGCAGGGAGGTAAAAAGAGGGAGGTGAGGGTGGAGTTCATGAAGAGCCTGGGAGCCAGCAGGAGGCCTCTGGGTGTCCTGTGAAGGACATGGGAATTCCTGCAAAGTTTGAGCAGAGGAAGAAACCCTAGGATAACTTCCAAGGTTTTTGGATCTGCCAGCTCCATTCCAGGTGGCCTCTGAGCTCCTGCCTCTTAGGACACAGGAGCATGACTCAGTTTGGGTGGCTCCTGTCTTCTAAGAAAGGAAAAAGAATTAAAAAGCCAAAGCCATCAGAGATAGAAGTCTTGGGACTCAAAACTGGCCTGGCAGCTGACCCTCTGAGGGCCGCAGCCAGCCTAGACATTTCTTTGATTTCTTCTGAGGAACAGAACCCTGGCCAGAACCTCGCCTCAGCTCTGCCTTTCAAGTTCTCCAGGCTGGGAGCTCTGGCCTTAGGCAGAGTTTGAAGTGAGCTGTTTGATCATCCACAGGTTTCTCTGTCAGTTCCCAGTCTGAAGAAACAGAGAAAGGGAGGGAGGGAGAAGAGTCTGCCTGCGGGAAGGCTGGGTCTTTTCCAGTTTGTGGGGCCTGCCATGGCTTCACAGCAATACTGTTTTGCCAAAGCTGCCTTCAGGCAGAGACGGGTTACAAAGCAGGTCACTATGACTCCAAACACATGAAATGTGTGAGGATACAAGGGTCACTGTGCCCCGGGTCACAGAAGTTATCCTGTTGAGAGCTGCCTGTCCATGTTGAGGATAATCTGAGAGGAGAAATCCTGAGCCTATTTCCACTTGGTTCCTCAGGCCCTCTGTGCACCTGTTTCCCTGGTGAGGCAAGAGAGGACAAGGCCCACCTCCTACATCTCACACAGGCCTTGCGAGTACCTCCCAACCCCTCGGGGGCTCTGCTGTGGACACCGGTGACATGTGGCAGCACTATTGCTCGTGACCTAGTGTCACTGGGGTAAGAGGGCACCAACCCCACCCACCACTCCAGAAACCTGGTCAGGTGGGAAAGGAGACTATGAGAGAAGCTTCCCGAGCAGGGCCACAGAACTACCCTTGCTCCCGAGGACCCTGGGATAGCTCTCTGCCCGGCCTGGGTTCTCTGTTTAGGAGGCTCCTGTTTATACTGAATAAGCCCAAGTACTTCCTGCCCTGGATGTCCAGGTTCAGCCAGCAGGAGGCAGCAGCAGATAGAGATTGGTGAGAGATCTCTCTCTCTCTCTCTCTCTCTCTCTCTCTCTCTCTCTCTCTCTCTCTCTCTCTC
>NC_022009.1:18399007-18404776 GCF_000317375.1 Microtus ochrogaster | reverse complement strand
TCTCTCTCTCTCTCTCTCTCTCTCTCTCTCTCTCTCTCTCTCTCTCTCACACACACACACACACACACACACACACACACACACACACACCCCGCAACAAACCCCTCCACCCCCACACCACCGCCCACACTGCCTGTCACGGGTGTTTCCTTCCCCACCTCTCACATATGCAAGTGGCTAGCTACGGCTCCCTGTGACCACAGTGCCACCCTGGACTGTGCTGGCCAGGCTTGCTGTCTGGCCCACATTGTGTGGGTCCTCGGTGAACACCCACACAGCAGGGGCCTGCATTTGCACCCTGCTGGGGCCTAGCCTAACAAACCCAATCTCGTGCCCATTTTACCAGCACCCTGGGAAGCAGGGGTTTCTCCCCGTTTTTCCCAAGTGAATAAACCGAGGCTTCCAAAGTTGACCGCTTCTCCCAGTAAGCCAGATCACTTATACTGGAGCCTGGGCCCCAGCCTCACATGGTGACCTCGCCATGGCGCTCCGAGGCAGCGGGGCAAACCACTCCCTCTCTTGTTCTGTTCCATCTCCCTCTTGCTGTTCCAGGCAGCCCAGGAGTTCCCTTCCTCAGGGTTGACGGTCTCACACACAGTAATCATGGCCACAGCTTCAGTCATTACATTCAGAACAAGCTCTGAAGGAAACTGGGTCCCAACGAGGTTTAATTTGCCCAGAATCAAACAGACTGAAGAAGCCAAGCCAAGGCCTGTACCCAGGCCTGCCGTGCCTACGTGTGACCAGCATGCCTTGCTGCATATTCCCTATCCCTTCCGTAGAGAAACAGTCACACAGGTAAGCTGTATCCGGCCAGGCACGTGTTCCTACATACATGCTTAGCCATCTGGCCACATGCTCCCCTGAACACCTCAACTTCTTTGTCTATTTGAGTGGATCTGTGCCTGATTTTTAAACAGTGAAATGGGGACGATTACCTCAGAGGGTCCTTACGACGGATAAATGACAAGACAAGCGTCACATCTTCAAGACCAGGGCCTCAAATGCAGACTGTGCTCCGTCTGAACTAGTAGTATTGCTCTTGAGTTTTTAACCATAATTATTTATTGACTCACCGAAATTCTCTCCTCCCCAGATGTCCATCTGGGCGTCATACTTTCCCAAGTGATTAAACCAGGACCTGTCAATCACGAAGATTCCTCCAGCTATAACGGGTGTCCTGGGGGTGGGTGGGGGGACAGAGAGTGAAGTGCAATCATGAAACCAGGAACCTTTCTTCTGGACCCAACTTCCTACCTGCAAAGTCCCTGGGACAAGAGGCCTGGCCAGCTCAGAGCCCTCAGAACTATTCCCATGATCTCGTTCCTCTCTGTCCCTACAGGCGGGTCTGACGGCCCCGACAGAGACAACTAGATTAGGCACCCCTGGGAGCCCTGGGGATGATACACCCTCCCAAGAGCCTCCCAGGCTCCTGATGCAGGAAGGAGGGGCTCTTCAGAGGTCAAGCAGCCTGACCTGATGGGCTTGGTGGGGTCTGTCCGGGTCATCTTCTGCTCCAATGGGATCTGTTCCCACTTGAAATGCAGACTCCAGTCGAATCCTACAGGCAAAGCAAGGTGAGGGTGGGTTCAGGGAAGAGCCTGTTGAGGGCTCTGAACCTTACCCTCTGGCCTTCTGTCTCTTTTGGTCAGAGCAGGGTGGCAGAAGCTACTGTTTGTCACTTACATGAAGACCTGTGCCTACCTCATGTACTGCTGACCTACTGGACCACACAAATACCACAAAGTGTATGGTGTGTGCACAGAGATCCGCAGTACTAAAAATGAAGTCAGATAAAAAAAATTAAAAAAAAGAAAAAAAATAAAGTCAGGTGAGGTGTCCATATCATATTAAGGTCAGTCGGCACAGCTCACCCACGGGTTGGTTTTTTGACTAGAGATCTGAATGAAGGCGACAATCCATACCAACATCTGAGGAAAAGGGAATTCCAGGTGGGGGCAGCAGCACCTGGGTGGTGGTTTGAACGAGAATGAAGTCAGTGGGCTTCTATATCTACATGCATGGTTCCTAATTGGGACTCTTTGGTAAAGATCAGGAGGTGTAGCCTTGCTGGAGGAAGTGTTTCACTGCGGGTAGGCTTTGAGGTTTTAAAAGTCCACGCCAGGCCCAGTTAGCTACATCTGCCTCTTGTTTGTAGATCAGTTGTTAGCTCTCAGCTACTGCTCCAGCACCATACCTGACTGCCTGCCGCCCTGCTTCCCACCATGATGGTTATGGACTCATCCTCTTGAACCAGAGTCCCAAATTAAATGCTTTCTTTTATACATGGCTTTGGTCATGGTCTATTGTCATAGCAATTGAAAGGTAACCAAAGCAAAGTACAAAGGTTCTGAGGTGACTTCCCAGGGGGAGACGGCTGGCTTCCCTTAAACTCTTACCCAACTCCGAGGTCTAACTCCTGGTTGGGTCCACTTACTGGGTAACCATGCCCTAAAGAAGAACTGCCCCTCTTGCCCCTTAGCTCCCAGTAACAGACACTCTAGAGCAGGGGCATCCAACAGAACTTTCTGTAACAACAGTCATGATTTTATATCTATATGGTTCAGTGGGGTCACCGAAACCTTGTGTAGCTGCCAAAGCTTCATGTGGGTTAAACACTTGATATGTAGCCAGGACATTTAAAGAATTTAAGCGTAAATCTTATTTAATTTTAATTAATTTAAAGGACCACATGTGGCTACTGTCATCTGGAGTGAACAGCCCAGTGCCAGGGGTCATAGCTGTCCAAAGGGATAATAATCATTGGATAATCACCAAGTCACGCCATACGCGCCATAGAAAAGCATCCCACAGGGGCTAGAGCAGAGCTTCTCAACCTTCCTAAGACTATGATACTTGAATACTGCTCCTTATGCTATGGTGACCCCCAACCATAAAATGATTTTCATTGCTTCTTTATAACTGTAATTTTGCTACAGTTACAAACTGTAATGTAAAGATCTGACATGCCATCCCAGAGGGGTTGTGACCCACAGGTTGAGAACCACTGGGCTAGCGAGATGGCTCAGCAGTTAGGAGCGTTTGAGGCTCTTCAGAGGACCTAGCTTCCATTCCCAGCATGCACACAGTGGTAACTCCAGTTTCATAGGATCGGATGCCCTCGTCCGGCCTCTGTGGACACTGCGTGCACATGGGTACACATGCACATGAATAAAATATAAATAAATGAATTAATATTTTAAAAACCAGCCCAGGAGTTACATGGAGGAAAAAAACAACAACATGAGGTTAATTTGAATGAAATGGTCTTAAGACAGTCCGTCTAAAACATTTCAGCATGCAATCCAAACAGAACACCGGAGAGATCGTTTGCATCTGCGCACAGTAAAGTCCTAACCACTGCTGAGGGCTTTATATGCTTAACAGCCCATGGCCAATCTGACCAGCTGCTTCAAGGCTCACTGGCAAGTGTGGTGAGCAGCTGCTGTGACCGCCTGGGGGCCGTGTGCTAAGAATTCAGGCAAGGCCACAGGCTCTTGCTCTTCCTGTCCAGACAACGTCTGCTCTCCAACAAGACTCCCCTGGGCCTTTGGCCAAGCTCTCTGTGCCAGCAGCCCTGGGGAGGGGAGGGAATGATGAATGACTGGCTAGCCCCACCTCTGACTGTGTGAAGCACTTCCAACCCAGGCCTCTCCTTGTCCCTCCTCATTTTCCCTCTGTGGGGAAGGATTGGCAGTGTGAGACTCGGGGGAGAGCACTCCAACCAGGGCTTTCGCCTGCCTCCTTCCAAGCCTGGATGCCCTCTCTGAGGAGCAGGACCCACCTCCTCGAAGATCTGCAGATGCTGCTAAGTAGGCGAAATTGTCCAGGCTGATGACGTCAATGATGGGGCTCAACACACGGGTGTGGTCCTGGAAGAGGAGGATGAGAAGGTGTGAGGTCAGGGACCTCTGTACAAAGAGGCCCGGCTGCATGCTCTGAAGAGGGACCTCTGGAACACGGGGTGTCACAGCCTCCCCGGGCTTCTGGAACATCCCAGAGGCTGGACTAGATCACCACACACACCACGTTGCAGGCACAGCGCTGCTCTCCCAGGCTCTTCCTCTTGGGTCATTTTGAGCCCTTTGGGGATGTCACCTGCTCTGTGCCTTCCCTGACAGCTTGCAGGATGCCTTCCTCTCCCCATTTTGGTCTAGAGGGGACAATAGCTCTGTCGCTGCACGGATGGCCTCTTCGGCTGCAGTTTGGGCTCTTCTGCTCACTGTTATTCACCTCTCTACCTTCTGGAATTGAGTCTCCCCAAATGGACACCGACAACATAGGGCCAGGGACTTTATGGTTCCACTTTAAAGTCAGTCACTTCCCAGGACACAAATCCAATTTCAATTTTTTAAAAATATACAAACATTTTTTAATTAATTAATTTTTTAGGTGCCTTGGTGTTTTGCCATGGATGTTGGGTCCCCTGAAAATGGAATTACAGACAGTTGCTAGCTGCCATCTGGGTGCTGGGAATTGAACCCAGGTCCTCTGGAAGAACAACCAGTCCTCTTAACCACTGAACCATCTCTCCAACTCCCCACAAATCCAATTTCAAAACATCAGTGTATAATACAAACCTCCATGATTTCTTTTTTTTTGTTTTGTTTTGTTTTGTTTTTCGAGACAGGGTTTCTCTGTGGCTTTGGAGCCTGTCCTGGAACTAGCTCTGTAGACCAGGCTGGTCTCGAACTCACAGAGATTCGCCTGCCTCTGCCTCCCGGGTGCTGGGATTAAAGGCGTGCGCCACCACCGCCCGGCCCTCCATGATTTATTGAGCTGGGGGTAAATCATATTGTACACCCCAGGAACACCTAATCCCACTTGGTAGGCCCTTTTAGCACTCCATCGAGGGGCACAGATTAGAGCCTCCCTGCTTTCGACTCTAATTTCCTCTTATCCAAACCAGATGTGATGATACACACTCGTTTAATCCAGCACTCAGAAGGCTAAAGCAGAGGATGGTGTGTTTGTCAAGGACAGCCTAGGCTATCCAGTGAGACAACAATAACAAAACCACTCTTTAAAGAAGTCTCTTAGAGGAGCTAGAGAGATGGTTTTGTGGTTAAGTACTGGCTACTCTACCAGAGGAGCAGGGTTTCAATTCCCAGCACCCACAGGGCAGCTCACAAGTGTCTGTAACTCTAATTCTAGAGGATCTGACCCCTCACACAGACATACATGCAGGCAAAACACCAATCAGTGCTCATAAAAATAAAAAAATTAAAAAATTCTCTTTACATATATTTTTATCTACCTGCTTACCCGCCTACCTATTTATATATGTATATGCATGAGCATTCCAGAGCATGAACACGGAAGCCAAAAACTTTTTCTTCTTCCTTCTCCCTCTTCTTCCCTTTTTCCTCTCACTATGTAGCCCAAGTTGGTCTGGACTCATGATCCTCCTGCCTCAGCTTCGAGAGTTTGGGGAGTATAGGCACACGTGACCACACCCAGCTGGGGCCATCTCCCTCCTTTGGGTTGAGCTGTGACTGCCTCCTTCTTTTCTGCCATCTCCTCCTGATGAACAGCAGGCATATGGCAGGAGCCTCCTGCTCCCTCTTCCTTCTTGAACTCCAGTCTATCCTGCTTCTGTCTGGCTTCCCAGCCTGGCCACAAACTCCCCCAGCCCGATGAGTGGCACCCCTCACAGCTTGAGCTTCTTGGCTGGCCAAACTTCCATGCAGTGTGATTCTCACACCCGCAGCAGGGACAAATGTGACAATTATCCCTGTTTTCGGGTGAAGCAGCGGGGGTGGGGGGGGT
>NC_022009.1:18380084-18398907 GCF_000317375.1 Microtus ochrogaster | reverse complement strand
TGGGGGGGTGGGGGGGTGGAGTCTCTCAGGGAAAGCAAACCCTGAGGCCTCTTACAGTGCCAGCCTAGCTCCTCAGATAGTTAGGTCTGGGAGTACCAAGCATCTCAGGAAGGGTCCAGCTCCCACAGACGCGGCTCACCTCCATCACCCGCTGCAGCATGGGCTGCAGCCACTCCACGTTCACCTCGCAGTGACTATCTAGAAAGGTGAGAACTGTGGCTCCTGCTACATCTGCCCCACGAACCCGGGAGCGGATCAGCCCTGCAAAAGGAAAGGAAAGGGGTTGAGCCAACAGCCTACCAGTATCCCCCAAAGTCCCAGGGCCCTCCTGCTTCAGGGGCTGAGGTTCTGAGCTATCGCTGCTGGCCACTTCTTCGTGCCTCCATTTGCTGTCCTCCTTGTCTCTCTCCCCTTCCTGGTCCCCCAGTGACAGTCCCCAAGTGCCCACGATGCTCTAGATACAGATGGGCAGTCAGGCTAAGCGAGGGGGACTGTAGCTTGGTGCTGACAGACCAGATGACAAAACCTTCCTGGTTCCCTCCAGCTGCGCAGCCAGATGTGACAGGGAGAGAATCTTGACTGAGCAGGGCTTGAGTTTGTATGCCAGCCCTCACTCGCTTTGAGTATGTTGTTTAATCTCTCTGAGCCTCACCGAGTTCTCTCCCTCCCTTCCTTCATCTTTCCCTTCCTTTCTTTCCTTCTTTCTTTGCCCCTTTTTTCTCTCTTTCCTTTCTTCAGTCCTGGGGAGCAAACATGGGGTCTTGTACACGCCAGACAAACACTCTTCCACTGAGCTATATACCCACCCCTATGCCTCAGTTCCTCATCTATAAGATTAAAAACCACCATAGCCCAGCCTGTCACTTCACACAGCAGAACAAAGGGAGTACCTGGCACCAGAGAGACCAAGTGCATCAGGTTTTTCTCTCCCATCTCCGTTTCCTGATGGTTTCACTAGCTGCTTGCTAACCTGATTGCCTAGGCCCTTCTGCTGAGAGCTGGGAGGGGGAGGGTCTGTCTGCCAGGATAGCAGAGGCCCAGCTGGTTCTGCCCTGGCCAGAGCAACCACCCACGTCCTGTGAACTGTGGGAAGGGAAGGGCCTCATGCTGAAACCTCTGGATATAGGTCACTTTCTGGACAGACTTCCCTGGCCACACCTTTGTTCTTTACTCTACCTATAACTAAGTGCCCATCTGCCCAAAGGGCCTACATCCTGCCTTTCTACTTAAAGGTATGGGAAAAGCATCTGCCCATAAATTTTCATTCACTGTTGGTAAAACCCCAGGACAACATGTCCCCAAGCCTGATAGTCCCTGCTGTACAGTGGCTGGAGAGACAGTTTGAAGGTTCCATTCACCAGTGTCCTTATGGCTCCTAGGCTGAAATGGCCTTTCTTCTATAATATCTATCACATATCTCTCCCACTCAAAACCTCTGTGGCTATCTGCCTTACCAATTCTAAGGGTGTTCTGGCTTTTCAAGGTCCTCTTTCATCTCAACCCACTGTCTACAGCCCCTGTTGACTAGGTGTGAGTTCTCACAGGAAGGAAGAACACCTACAGGGGAACTAAAAGACCGGCCTTAGAGTATGTCACAGGCTGGTCTATTCACCACCTTTGGCAATTATGGTATCTCAGCTCTCTGCAGGCAGAACAGGGGCAATGGCTGTCATGACTATGTTGAGAGCATCAGCAAAGTCAATGCCTGCAGCCCTCCAGGGAAGAGGCACTGCTAGCATCAATGTGTAGCTGTCAGCTCCTGCCTCTGACTGCAGAGTGCTCGGCCTGCCACGTCCTCCCTTGCATGCTGTGCCTGCTACTCCTCCACAGACATCCCTCCTGCTCAACCTGCTCCCTCTCCTCCTTCACATTCTTTACAGAAGCATAACCGGCCCGTGGTGAGGCTCATTCTGATCCCCTGGGCACACACTAAACACTCCGAGGACAGCAACTGTGCTTGGGACTTCTCTTGTGTCCCCTAGATGCCTGGATGCTATACTGTGCCATCACAGATGCTCCAAAACACCCTTTGATCGGTCACGCCTTTTTTCTTCCCTTTGGCTTTCGCAGGGCCTTCTACCACAAGGCTCTTGTTCATCCCCACAGCAGCCTTGTAAGGTAGGAGAGTGCCAGCGCTGCCCCATTTCTCAGAAGAGACAACCAAGGCAGCCAGGCAGCATTTAGGATAGCACAGTGCCCAGCAGGAGTGGGGAGACCACCATGACACAGTTCCAGGGTAGGAACCTGTATCCAGCACTCACCTTCTCGCCTGTCATTGCGAAGGCACTTGACCTTGGGGATCCTGGTCAGAAGCAAACAGTCTTCAGCTGGGGGCAAAGGGGAGTAAGGCAAGCGCATTTAGATACAGGCATCAGATCATACCGGCCAGGTGAGGAGCAGGTGAGTGTCTATGAACCCAATTCTAGCCCAGCGGGTACCAGAGAGCATCTGCTATATTTAAGGGACTCTTCTTCCTATGGAAGTCGTAATTCTAAAGGATGCTGTGAATACTGTCCCAGGTGTGTGTGTGTGTGCGCGCGCATATCTATGTCTCTCTGTGTGTCTGTGTGCATAGGTGTGTATCTATCTGTGTCTCTGTGTGTGTATCTATGTCTCTCTGTGTGTCTGTATGTATCTGTGTGTCTGTGTCTCTGTGTGTGTGTGTGTCTATGTCTGTGTCTCTGAGTGTGTTTTGTGACTATGTGTCTGTGTATCTCTGTGTCTGTGTGTGTATCTATGTCTCTCTGTGTGTCTGTGTCTCTGTGTGTATGTGTATGCCTGCTGTCTCTGTGTCTCGGTGTATGTGTGTGTGTGTCTGTGTCTCTCTGTGTCTCTGTGTGTGTATGTGTATGCCTGCAGTCTCTGTGTCTTGGTGTATGTATGTGTCTACGTCTGTGTCTCTGAGTGTTTTGTGACTATGTGTCTGTGTATCTCTGTGTCTGTGTGTGTATCTATGTCTCTCTGTGTGTATGTGTATGCCTGCTGTCTCTGTGTCTCAGTGTGTGTATGTATGTGTGTGTGTGTGTGTCTGTCTGTGTCTCTGTGTGTGTCTGTGTCTCTCTGTGTCTGTGTGTGTGTGTGTGTGTCTGTGAAAGTCCACTTGCCCACGTGTGTAGGCATGGAGTTCTCAGATGTCTTCCTCTTTGTCCTTGACCTTATTTTCCGAGACAGGCTTTTTCACTGAACTTGGAACTCACAGTTTTGTAGACTGTCTGGCCAGTGAGGCACCTACCACCCACCCATCTCATTCTCCTGAGCACTAGGTGATAGATGTGCACTCTGGTGCTTGGCTTTTTACATGGGCGCTTCATCTCTAAACTCAGGTACTCAGGCTTGTACAGCGAGCACTTTATCTGCCAAGGCATCCCTCGGCCCCACTGGGTCAGGTTTTTTTGGTTGTTTGTTTTATTTTTTAATGTCCTATCATGAATGTATCTTTTGTTTGTTTGTTTAGTTTTTTGAGATGGAGTTTCTCTGTGTAACAGTACTAGCTGTCCTGGAACTAGTCCTTGGAGTCCAAGCTGGCCTTGACCTCACAGAGATCCTCCTGCCTCTGCCTTAATTAAAGTGCTAGAATTAAAGGCGTGCACCACCACTGCCCAGCATGAGTGTGCATTTAAACAATGCCACTGTTGACCTTTGTTGTGTGCTAGGATGGGAAACAAAGAGTCCCTTCTTGACAGAGGTCAGTGTGAGAGAAGCAGGATGGCTGCAGAGAGCTCATCTCAGCATTTTGGGGGACAGAGAGGGCGGGGCGTGGAGCGGCACACCAAAGGAAGATGAACACTTACGATCTGAACTGAAGTCGTCCACTAAAATGATTTCCTGGATCAAGTTGGCAGGAGTTCGGTTCAGAACACTGGAGCGGCGGCGGTGGGAACAGAACAGCGGAGTCAGTCTCTCTTACACATCCCTGTAAAAGCGTCTCCCACCACGGGGGGCTCCTGCTGGCCCCCAAGGATGCCCAAGCCTCATCTCTCTAAGAAATGCCACTGGGCACTCCTTTCCGAGTCCCATTTTCATCTAAGTGTATTGGGGAAGTGGGATTGGGGCAGGCTAAACTTGCCTACAAGCTCAAGCTCAGATTGAGGGCAGAAAGGGCAGACTCTCTGATTCTGTAACAGGTATCTGCTGTGCTGATACTCACCTTTCTAAGGCCTCATGGCCATCGCTGCCTCCCTCCACTCAAGAGACTGCTGAAATGTCTACCCTTGTTTGACCTTGGGTTTGCTTGTTGTTGACTTCTGGGGTCTCCCAGAACATTCACCAGGCCCAGCTTCTCAGAAGGACAAGACCTACCCTCCCAATGCTCATGGTTTCCCCGCTGTCTACAGACCATCCCTAGCAACAAGGTCCTGTCTAGTCAGAAACTTCACGAGACACCTGAGACCTCATGGGGACAGAGCCACGCAGGGTCTTACCTCTTCACTGTGCGCAGGAGTGTGGAGCGGGCCTCATTGTGGAAGGTGATGATGACACTGGTGGCTGGCAGGTTCGAGGAATAGGTCAAGGATGGACAACTGGGAAGAGGGCAGGGAGTCAGAGCAAGCGGGGGCAGGGAGCACGCTTAGGCAGCTCAGCGCTTTTCTATATCCACTTGGCTGTGCCCTGGGACAGCTTTATAAGGTGGAGGAGACAGCCTGCCTCTCACGACATGATGCTCCATCCCACATGGACCCAGCACCTACATGCTGCCTGGCCTGGGGTCCAGGAAGGAAGAAGCAGATTGAGGGAGCGTCCCAAGTCGGGGGGGGGGGGTCGGTTCTTCACCAAAGACCTAAAGTACCAAACACACATGTGCTGCACTGCCTTTTGGGGAGGGATCAGGTTTAGGTGTAGGTCCCAGGATACAGGAGCCAAATAGCAATGCCACTGATGTGGTCCGGTAGGAAGACAAGGTGGTGGGGGGAGAAAGCCATCTTCCTTTTGCCTTCTCACACCCTGGTGTTTTTCTCCTTCCTGTCTCCCAGCTCTGGAATACAGCCAGGAATGCTTCCCACTCTGCCTGCAGGGTGGGAGTAGAGGGACTTCCCTCCCACTCTCCACTCTCTGGATCTCTGTAGCACTAACAGCCCTGCCAGAGCCATCAGGCAGGGGCAAACCTGCAGGCTTCCCAGAAGACACCATGGGCTGTTCTTGCTACTCCGCCCCCTCCTCGGCAGCTCTGGGCTCCCCGACCTATCTTTGGACCCCTGATTCCTGTTCCTCAGCAAGAGGAATTAAAAACCTCCATTCCTGTCGCCCTTCCTCCCTATCGTGTCTGTAAATGTATTCATTCCGGGCTCCAAACCGCTGGAAGGCAGCCGCCTCCACTGGTTTTCCTAAGCGATGCTCTTTATTACAATCGCTCCAGACAGCCCCAGCAATGACTATTTTTTTTCGTTACAGCACTCACTCCACTGATAGTTGCTCACAGCCTGAATTCCCAGGCCCAGATCCTGCCCTGCAGAGAGGCCGGGTCAGACAGGCAGGGAGTCTCACTGGAGTGAGACCTCAGGGAACAACCCTGAAGAGCTTTAAAGTATCTCTCTATGAAAGGGTTGTGGGGGAGGGGCGTTCTCTGCCCCCAGAAGCCAGGCTGCTCCCGAAGGGGCGAGGATCTGGGAAATGGCCCAAGTTTGATTAGCTGGAAAGCAGCCTTCTCTTGGTGCCTAGCCTTGGAACACAGACCTGGGCTCCAGTTCTCCGTCCTTGTCCCCAGCCATCACATGTCTAAGGAGAGAAACTGGATAACAGCATCTTTCTCTCCTTGCAGGAGGCAAACCTCCTACACTTGTCTGGAGGGCAGACATGAACCTCCCACACACTCACATTCTCCTGGGATTTAGACAGTGGGTAGGGCTGCCCAATTCCCAGGAGCCAGGAGTTGTTCAAGAGGCTGTCCATGTCTACGTTTGTGGAGGTTTTCTCATGGTCCTAACAAGTCAGTCTTGTGCAGTTTCCCACTCTTTGTTTCCCTTGACAACAGCATCCTAGACAGAGGCCAGGACCAGGACCTAGCCTGCAGCACGGAGTCCAGCAGAAGCTGGAGCCTGGGAAGGCAGGGTGTGCATTAGCACACTGATCGACCAGGCTAACTCCTCCTCCGCTCCCTCTGCACACGAATACATGTGCACACACACATCCTGTATCACCTCTTCCCTCTGAAAGGGCCCAGCAGCAGCACAAGGTACCTCAGCAACCCACCACTGCCCTGATGTGAATAGCTCTGGCACCATTCCAAAGCCTTTTAGCTTCTCAGTGAACCGTGACTGAGAAGGTCAAGGTGGGGTGAAGTGGGGAAGGTGGGCCGAGATGGCAGTCAAGACACAGATTCTCAAAAGGCCTGAGGACTAGGTTAGCTGTGAGTAGGGCTGTCCACCAAAGGCCTTAAAGAACAGCACGTGAGCCTATGGTTCCCTGCAGCAGAGAGAGGGGAAATTGCCCCCAGGCCTACTGACAAAGGACTGACAGGAAAGGACCCGTGAATGTTTGCTCAGCACTTGAGAGCTGAGGCAGGGAAAGAGTTGAGAGAGTTCAGGGCTAGCCTGGGGTACACACAGTGATTCCCAGGCCAGCCTGTGCTACAATGTAAAACCTTGTCTTGCTCCATCCCCCCCCCCCCCATGCACACAAAGAAAAGGAAAAGAAGGAAGGAAGACACAGGAACATTCCATACTAACTGGAGGGTAAATGAGGCCAGGCACGAGGGACAGGGTTTCTGAGGAAGGAACAGAATGTTTCTGAAGGCAATGGCTGGAAGTGGAGAAGTGGCTGCAACACACAGTCTGGATGGGATATATGGGACTGAACCCAGCAAGAGGGCTGCTGCCTAGCTGGGGTCCAGGCACACTGAGGAGGGGACTGGGGAGAAACCTCATGGACCCTGGTCTAGAACCTTGCCCACCTCCCACAAGACTAAGGCACAAGACCAGACTATATTTTCAGGGGCTGCTGGGGTGGGGTGTAGTGCACCACGTCCGTCTGTGCTCTATGAGCTACCACACAGTTTGTGAACCGGGCAAGGGGCTGGAGATTGAAACACACAAAGACTCACAGACAGAGAGAGACAGAGGCATGGATCATCCTTGATACCAGAATGCCCCCATTTATTGTATTCAGGGGCAGCTTATATAGGGATCCTTAACTGATAGCCATGCCCCAGCCAAACCCACCAGAAACCACTCCCCTGCCATCAGGAACTCCTGAGGGTCTCCTGCTCAGAGCAGCGGCGGGCTGTCTTAGAGCAGAGGAAAACAAGTTGTATACAAGAAATTCAGGATCTGGGGGTTCACTGCTCCCAACAGTGGGGGAAGGCAAGAAAGAGATGGGGCAGCTACAGTCTCTCACTGTTAAAGGGGGCAGGGCTGGAGACCCCGCTTCAGCTATGCAGCTCACTTCCTTGGACTCTCTTGAAGTTCCCTAGCAGGCTACCTTTGCTGGGATGCCTGACTGAGGGACAGAGGGGCCCTTCTGGCTTCAACTGGGGGTTCCCTTGACCTTCCCATTGAAACCCAGAGGGCAGGAGCATACTGAGGGTGAGGTCTATTGAATGTCTAAGTCACTAGGTGGAGAATGAGGATGTCTTCCATATTTGTAAAATACACATGATTTGCATGTGTGCATGCTCACACACATAGAGTCACATGAATGAAATAAATAAATGTATGGAAAAACAATAAAACACACACACAAATAAAATAAAAACCCAGCCAAACAACACTGGTCTTTTTTTTCTCAGCTCTCCCTTCCTGTACACACAACAGATGCCATACCTGTAATGGCGAGTGTCCCGGATGGGCCGGTCTGGGCTCAGCTTGTCACTCTCCAGCTGGTTGAAGGCATGTTGTCTGTATGGGTCCTCTCCCGGCTTCAGTTGCCTGACTGACAGGTAGGCCTTCTCATCAAAACCTTTGGAGGGTGTTCCTGTCACCTGCGACAAAGGTCAGCATCAGAGAGGACCCAGGCAGGAGGGTTCCACCGGTAGTAAATGGGGGAAGATACAGTCAGGATATGCCAGGAGTGTGCCAGCTGGGCCCTCTCATCTCTTACCCCCCCTTTAGAGAACTAGTAAATTATAAATCTGGATTCAAAATAGCCATTCTTGGTTTTGGGGGGGGGTGTGGGCACAGGCTGTTGTGCTTGTGCACACATGTGTGGAGACCACAAGATGATGCTGGGTTGTTTTTGAGACACTGATCTAAAACTCACCGATTTGACTCTATGGTTGGCCAGTGAGCTTCAGCTTGTCCTTGCCTCCTGCACTGGGGTTACAAGCACATACCACTATACCCAGCTGCTGCTTCTTCTAACTATGGTTCTGGGGATCTGATTTAAGGTTTTCAAGCTTCGTGCAGCGGGCATGCGAAGAGCTGAACTATCTCCTTAGCAACTCAAACTGGCCCTAGTTCTGAAGCCAATGCCCTCTGCTGGATATGGAGAGGGTATTTCCCAGAGTGAATCACCTGCCTAGGGTGAGGTCTCCCAAGGAGACTGGAAACTGGAGCGGGTACTTTGCTGACGGACTGTCTCTTGAGAAAGCACTTGAGCCTGGCTCTGGGTTAGGCACATCCAGGCTGCCCGTAGAGAAGAGAAAGAGCTTGGACAAGCTGATACACAGCGTTCCCATTCACATGGAGCAGGCCATCACACGCTAATGCCCCAAGCCAGCAGGACCAAATGTATTAACACAGTGCCAGAGCGTCTCTGGGACTTCTGCTGGCTGCTTCAGCGGCCCCGTGTCTGATGCACTGGGCCCACAGGTGCTGAGTGCTAGGCAGAGAGGGATAACTGATGAACCAGCTTCATACTCCCTCACCACACCCTACCCTGGGTACCAGAGTCCCTGGACACAGGGGAAGACGCATCAGAGATGAATGGATGGATACATGCATTCTGACATCTGACATCTCATTATTTGAGCCAAACTGCAGAGCTAAGACACTACCAACTGTGACTACATCCCAACTAAATCTTCTGCCCAACCAACGGCCCTGGGCTGATGGAGGGAGCAGAAAAGAGAGCAAGAATTGTCCACTCACAGATCCAAAGACTTGAACGCATGCCATGTTTTACTATTTTTTAAACACAATTCTTTAGTGGTTCTTTGGGAATTTTACACCATGCAGCACAACCCCGCTCACTTTCCAGTCCCTCCATGTCCACCCCTCACCCCTGCAGTATACCCCTCAAATTAATTAAAATACAAACAAACAACGACAAAAAAAACTACCCCGCTTCTCGTCTTTCTAACACCTCTTCTTTCATCCTCGTGGCATCAGGAGTGAGGTGTGTCATGCTGTAGAGCCTTTTGTCCAATCAGCCCCACCCACAAAATATTCACCGCAATGAGCCATTGGTCTGATTCAAGGCCTCTGGTCTCTGGGACACCATCATCCCTGGACCCTCACTGAAACTCCTCCTGGACATCCTGCTGTTGCCCAGAGTCATGGAAATCCTGCTGCTATCATTTCACAGGACCAGCCCCTTCCTGCGCTCCAACAGGGTCACAGATGGGGTAGATGCTAGGGTTGACCAACCCAAGACCCAGGATGTGGGTCTAGGTGGTAGCTGAGGCGTTTGGTCTGGGCCACTAGGACCGCAGCACCCTCATGCCCTCGAGGGGCAGAGCCAGCTCCTCTAGGCCTGTGCCATAGGGGCCAGCTCTAACGTGCCCACGGTGAGGGGTGGAGCCATCTTATTCTAAAAGGGTGGTTCCCAGTATAGCAGTGGGACCTGTAGCAAGGGGGACTATTCTGCAGAGTGACGCTGAGGTCTTCCATCAAGGTTTCTATGCTCCTTGGCAGCTTGCCCTCAACCTCCCTTGAAGGACTTCTAAAAGATCTGGAAGCCCCTAGGTCCTAAGTGCTGCCACCCCTTGGTACTACCATGTTCCCCAGTGGCCTCTTATCCTAGGGGCCTGCTGGGGAGCCTAGGGGCCCAGGGGTAATCTGGTTTCCTCCAGGCCTTGTCCCAAGCTGGGTTCAGCTGCTTCGGGTGCATGCTCAGAGGTGACACAGCTGTGGCCGTGACATTCTAATATTCTGAGTCAGTGCCGTGCCAGGAAATGAACAGAAGTGGCAATGCCCCTGTGGGCTCAAAATCCATTTCAGTGAAGAAAGGAGGAAAAGCGGAGGGAGGGCGAGGGAGGGAAAGGAGTGCTCCAGCTTGAGCCTTGAGTTGCTAGAAACATCCAACCCACCCACCCCCAGCTCTGAGAGTGAGAACGGGAAGACGGTGGCATTGTGTCCTTCCCACCTGGGACGATGATGGTGCTAATGCCGGCCCCTCCCTTCCCCCAGCTCTGCAGCAGGGGAATGGAAAGAACCTGCTAGCTCATGGCTGAGGAGCTAAAATTAAAGAAAAACCGCAGAGGGAAGAGTTTTGCAAACTCCCAGAGGGAGTGTATATCACCTCATTATCCTGAAGGTTGGCTGGGGGAAATAACCCTGCTTGTTTATTGAGGACTTTTGGCCACTCTGTGGGCTTAGGAAACCTCTGAGGCTGACCCTGGGCTTGTCCACTTCATTCAACACTGCCCGGGAGCCAGGTGCCTACCCGCACCCTCCTAACGGTGCAAGGCCTCGGGACCCTGGGCTTAAGCTGACGAATGTTCGAACCTACACATTCACTCACTCACTCACTCGTTCCCCAGAGCACGGCCATGTGCCCAGAAGTGGGAAGGACACTCCTGAGATTGCTCCTTGTCAGCTGTCTTCTCACGGCGCACCCAAAGCCTCCTTCAGGCCTCACAGAATGTTCTGGAAGAATGTCTAGTGAGGTTAAAGCCCTCTAGAGAGAACTCTCCCAGGCCATCAAAACCAAGTCAGTCTCAGTGTGCTCCTCAAAAAAGCCTTCTTTTCTTTCTTTTTTTTTTGGGGGGGGGTGTTCAAGAGAGGGTTTCTCTGTAGTTTTGGAGCCCGTCCTGGAACTAGCTCTGTAGGCCAGGCTGGCCTCGAATGCACAGAGCTCCGCCTCTGCCTCCTGAGTGCTGGGATTAAAGGCGCCACCACCGCTGGGTGAAAGAAGTCTTTCACTCAAACCAGAGCTGCTGTGCAGCCCCACTCAGCTTCCTATGGACCAGGGTTTAGGATAGACCCGCATCCTGAGAGACAGATTGCAAAGAAGGGAGCCACAGAACACAGGTCCACTCCTCAGAGGTCTCTGCTGCCCCAGCAGTCCCTGACCCAAGCAAATAAAGGGACACTGAGGACGGCAGGATGTGGCTCACGGCAGCATCATGATCTCCTACGGCTTCACTTTCCTCCCCTCAGACCACCCCAGCTGCCATGTAGATGCCACCCCAGCCCTGCAACCTCGGCTGTCTAACTCCTGTTCAGCAGCCCAGACCAGAACTCATTTCCTTGGGGCTCTCAGACTCCTGCTTTTACCTTTGATCTTGAGTCATCCGAGCCCTGTTGTGTTCTGTGCCTCTTCGTAAGTCCCCGCACACTTCCCTGTGTTCCCTGTAGCAGAGACAGGCACTCCCATCTCTGTCTGCCAAGCTACAAATCCAGGGTCATCCTGGTGCCACCACCTGCTCTGTAGTCTGATTTAGACCTCTGTCTTGGATGTCTCAGTCTCGGATTGCCCGCTTTGTTTAGTGCTGGAACCTAAAGTCCACAGTGGTGCCCGGGTGATCGGCACTTTAAGACAATAGCTAAAAAACAAACGAACGAGAAACTCCCATCTCTCTGGCACTTCACCCCACATCTGGACAAATATTACACTTTGGGCAAGCAGGTAACAGGGTAGCTCTGACAGCTTTATGGTTTTCCTCCCCATTTTCTTGGCCAGGCTGTGACCCACTGTCCCTGTCCCGACATCCCAGTGTTCACACAGGAAGAAGCACAGGCTTTTGGGTTAGGCCGTCTATGACTTCACTCCTAGGTACATGAGTATATTCATTGGTTCAAGACTGGTGGTTTGACCCCATCTAGACCAGACAGAGCCTTTCTTGAGATCTTCTACATGACAAGCTCTCAGCATATTCACTCCTTCTCCCTTCCAACCCTCCCTCTAGTTAGTCTGAATTGGCTGTCCTGGTCTAGTAACCAAGAGTTCATTGATAGCAGCCCTTCCGTCCCTTCGATGAACAGAAAAACCACCTCTAAAAGGAAAAAAAAATAACGTAAAATCCAAAACCCAGCAAATGAGCCACTGATATCCATGACAGTGTGCAGCTGTCCATCCTGAGATACCCGGCTGGTCTCAGTATCTGGGCCAGTAACTACAGTCAAGGCTAGACAGAACAATCCCAGCATTCCCTAGCAGGCAAGACAGTGTTCAGCTTTCAAGATGAAGCTTCCATATGGGCCACACTAGACGTCCTTTTGTGTTGCCATGGTGAGGAATGAAGGCTGAGTGATGGGCTGATGAGTTTCTCACTGCCCTCCAGCCCCTGGCAGAGGGTTCTTGGCCGAAGTGTAAGCAACCACCCCTTTCTTCGGTCTTTGTCCTTTTATGGAATGCCAAACCCAGCACTTCCTCACTCAATAAGGTCAATCGCACAAAACTGCTTAAGTTGAAATAGTAGCTATGCTGGAGAGCAAGGGGGGGGGGCTCCCTCATCTTGGAGAGCTTTCCTTATCCATCCCTTTGATTAAGCTTGCTTCACTCGCTTCAATCTTTTTCCATCAAGATTTGCTTATTGCTTCCTGCTGCTAAAATTAGGAAAGCAACAGCAAAGGGGAACTATTTTCCTTGTCATTTTCATCAAGAACAGTTCAGCTCTCAAGCAGAGCTGGGTAAACTTTCCCTTCAAACAGACACAGACCTCTCCCTCTTAAATGTAAACAACTTCAACCCCCTTTAAACAATTGCTGTCCCATTTCCTTTTACTACCAGTGAAACAGGCACCTGCTGGGTTTCCCTTTCAGTAAATTTCAATGAAACTACATATTAAAAGGCTGTGGCCCTGTTTCGGTGATGACTCCCGAGTCTGCTCTAAACCAAAAACACCTGGCGAACAAAATACGATTCCTGCTCTCTGTGTGTGACCCCCGAGAGGCAAATCCCATCTGATGCTCTGACCCAAGAAGAAAGACTGCCATTCATTACCAGAATCGCTAAGCACATCATTCAACAACTCCCGTTGCTCAAGGCCTGGGACAGGGTCCCCCCGGGTTTCCCTGACAGCTGCCACTGCTCTCATCCAATCAGATGACATGCTGTGGTGGCAGAAGACCAGGAGCTGGGTACAGGCGGCCTGGCCCAGATTGGTCCCATCTTCTATCCTGTGTTGCCTCGGAAGCTATGAATACACTGGCGGCCAACCTGGCCTCCTAGGACCTGATGACCCTGAAATGGCACGCTAGCGCCTGCTGCTGCCTGATCTTGGAGATCGACGTGCCTCATCGGAGACCGCTTCATCTGGAAAATGGGAATTCTGGGGATTAAGAGAAATGAATATATAATGCATTTAGCACAGGACCTGGCATGCGCATTGCAATAATCATCACTGCTGTAATTAACTACCTCACTTGCTATTTTTACCAGTGGTTCGGAACCTCAGCTTCGCCCCAGAAGCATCCAGGAAGATTTAAAATCCCCGATGCCAAGGCTTTACTGCAGACCACTGGGACACAAGCATAGGACTCTGGAGCCATCCACATGTTCTCGTATGCTCCACAGAACCTTAGCTGTGGCTTTCCATGAATAGCTAACGATGGGGGATCCATCGTAACGATGTCACAAGCTACTGGAATCCGGGGATTGTATCTCTGTGGAGGCCGTAGGGGCCATCTCCTTACAGCTACCCTCACCACTTCTCAGCAAAGCCTCACTTTGAGTTTCTAGTTCTTGGCCTCTATGTGGATTGTTCTAGAACTTCATCACCTGCAGAGTCAACAGGCAACTAAGCTTGAGTCTAGTTACTATGGAGACTTACCACTTTAAGTCACTTCCACCTCCCTACATTCAAGATCACTTATCTACCAAGGCTCCTCTGATGACATTTCTTAGCCTGCATTTTCTATTGTTCTTCCAGGGTGCTGCCGGCCTTGTAGTTTTACAATATCTGTAATGCATTCCAATGGTTCTGGTGATTTCACTGAGAAAGCCGGGGGCAGGGGGGGCACTACATTCCTTCAGTCACCTGAGTCAAATGGGGTTCTCTGCACCAATCTGGAACATGGTGTCAGGTCTTCACGTTCCACCCTACGGGCAGCTCTAAGGCAACCTGGGAATAGTGAGATTCCAAGGGTGGTTCCAGCTGAGATTCGTGGTGCGACGGTTTAGTTTGTGGTATGTCCTCTTGGTCATTTTGTTTAGTGTGGCTAAAGCGTTCCTGCATCTACAAAGAGTATCAAAACCTTGCCATATCCTCTTAGCCACCAGCACTGCAGCCCAAGGGACATGCCGTGAAGCTGAAGCTCTACTAGGTGCTTATTTCCATTTCCAAATGCGTCTCTAAAATATGTTCTCTTCTCACCCGTACTTTACAGAGGAGGAAAGCAAGGCCCACCGAGGTACAGCCGCATGGCCAGGTCACAACACACCCACTCAGTGACAGGAATGGGGCTGGAGAGATGACCATCCATCCTCAGAACCCAGTATGAAGCTTCACTGTGCCTCTGGGCTATCCCTGAACCTAGATGAGCCTGGGAACCCCCTTCCAATGTTGAGGCTCTCAGCTCTGAGGCAGGCTCCTGGCTGCCTTTCCTTCTTGGCTTACGATCAGGACTTCAGACTGGGGCTCACACAGGGACATGCCCAGTGCTGTCACATGGGCTTGGAAGCACTTCTTTGCTTATGGTTCAAAAGAACATGAGAAAAAAAAAGAAACATAAGGAAAAATGCAAGAGTCTGTGTTATTTAAACCAAAATAGCACATAGTTGGAATTTTCTGGACCATTTTGGGCCCTCTTGACTCTTTCTAGGCAGGGACACCCTCAGAATTCTGATAATCCTTGGCTGCAGGCTAACTTAAAAATGACCCGGCCTCTCTTCAGTTTTTGGTGTGGAATGATCTTTCTGTACACTGTGATTAAGTATTCTTCTCGTTGGCTACTAATAAAAGCTGTTTGACCAAGTCAGGCAGTATAAGACTAGGCAAAACAATCAAACTCAAAACTCAGATGAGGAGGGGCAGAGTCAAGAGAGATGCTTGCTAGCCACTGAATAAGTAAGATGCGCAGAAAATGAGATAACAAGCCTTGAGCTATGTGGCAATACATAGATAGAAATATGGGTTGATTTAACTGTAAGAGTTAGTTAGTAACAAGCCTGAGCTATTGGTTGAGCATTAATAATTATTTGGAAGCAGCTACAGGATGGGGCAGGACAGAGAAACATCCGTTTATAAGTTTTAGTCACAAGAGCAAAGTGTCAAGGTCTATACAGTGTCCTTGCTTTCTAGGTACTTCTCAGTCTGAAGTCGTTGAACTTGGGCCAGTCAGATATTAATTATAAAAAGAAAAGCTAGAATGGATCACAGAACACATAACAGTGTGAGCCTTGCAATAGTGGTGGCAATCTCCTGTCCCACTGAAGACCAATCTTAGCTGAGACAGGATCAAATTCAACCAACTAGAATTTAACAATAGTCCCAATCAGCAGCCAATTGTCTCCGTTTATAACATTCTTCAGAACAAAGACAGCTCAGGGCTGGGGAGATGGCTCAGTGGATAAAGTACTTGCCATGAAAGCTTGAGGACCCGAATTCAAATCTCTAAAACCAGTGCAATCTGTAATCCAAGCACTTGGAGTCAGAGACAGGGTACCCCAAGGCAGACTGATTAGTTAGACTAGCCAGAATCCATAAGCTCAGGTTCAGCAAGAGACCTCACTTCACTAAATAAAAAGGAAAGTGATCAAGGGAGACATTAAGCATCAAGTTCAGATCTCTATGGATACATACATGTGCCTACACACAGGAGGACACACATACACATATGAACTCACAGCACATGTGCATACAAATGCAATGAGAAAGAAAGGAGACAAGATAAAACAAAGACAGAGACATCAGACTGGTGATTGATTGGTGCCTTACTGGCATTGTGGGTCAAGATATAAACTTATGTGGTCCGTGACTGTTGAGATATTAGGAGATAGATAGATAGATAGATAGATAGATAGATAGATAGATAGATAGATAGATAGATAGAGATGTAGATAGATATAGATACACACACATGTATATATATGCATACACACATACACATATGATGGAACATAAAGACACACTTTTTGAATCAGATGTAGCATTAAGAAAAGAAGACAGCTGGGTGGTAGTAGCGCATGCCTTTAATCCCAGCATTTGGGAAGCAGAGGCAGACAGGTCTCTGTGAGTTCGAGGCCAGTCTGGTTTACAAAAGCTAGTTCCATGACAGGCTCCAAAGTTTCAGAGAAAACTTACAGAAAAAAAAAAAGCTGGGCAGCGGTGGCGCATGCCTTTTATCCCAGTGCTCGGGAGGCAGAGGCAGGTGGCTCTCTGAGCTCCAGGTCAGCCTGATCTACAGAGTGAGCTCCAGGTCAGCCAGGGTTATAGAAAGAAACCCTGTCTGGAAAAAAGAAAGAAAGAAAAGAAGAGGAGAAGAGAAGAGAAGGAGAACTTGGGACATAGTCTGCCTCGTGTGGGTCTGCCATGGTTTGAATGTTGAACCTGCATCGCTATTGAGCCAGGGTTAAGAAGTGCAGCCTACAAGGAGGAGATTAAGCCCTCAGGAGTGGACTAAGGCTCTGGTAATAGAGACTTCAGAGGGAATTCACCTCCTTTTGCGCTTCCCCCTCCACCATGTTGAGGACAGAGCATCACCCATGGGAAGCATGTGGCTACAATGTGCCTTCGTGGGGGCAAACAAGGGTAGCACTGGTGAGACTAAGGCTTGATCTTTACACCTGCTTTCAAAACACCGGGAAGTGAACTTCTGCTGTTTCTATGCTGCCTGGCCTGTGGCGTTCTTCTATAACTGCTAGACCTATACCCCAGGAGCACCAGGGATTGGCACATCACAACCCTGTCTGGCCTGCAGCCCAGCATTTCATCTAAGAACAATGAGAGGTAAAATCTGGAAACAGACAGAAAAACCTTTTTATTTCTTCTGGGACACAACACAGTGTGGTTTTAGTCAACAAAAAAATAGAACATTTAAATGTCCTGGTCACAGGATGTCACAGATGCACACACAAGGTACGGATGGCTACGCAGACGTCACTGCCGCTATGCAGCTAGACGGTGTCCCTTATGGATAACTAGCCTGTGTTTACTCTGACCTGAAGGGGCAGACACAGTTTACTCTTGAAAGACGCAGGAATGAAAAGACAGAAATCCTTCTTGACATCGGAAACAAATCCAATGCCACTGGGATTCCGTGGCAGCCATGTTGAGAGTGGGGAGCTTCAGCTGGAAGAGTTAAATATGAGAGAAGAAATCAGGAAATTTGAACAAAAATGAAGACGAGCAAATAAACCTGTCAAATATTAAAGACGTTATGAGACTATGGGCTTTACACAGCAGGATTCCTGGCATGAGCCAAGCTGAAGACATGGGCAGGTCAAAAACAGATGCCAAACTGTGCTGGGAGGGGCTTAGCAAAGTTGGAGCGGAGAGCTAGGGATGGACTTGATTAAGGCACACTGTATCCACGTATGAAAATTCCAAAGAATAAATTAAAAAATCTTTTTAAAAATTGAAAATTAAAATTTTTCCTTCACTATCCCCACACACACCAGAAAAGAAGGAAGGAAAGAAGGAAGGAAGGAAGGAAGGAAGGAAGGAAGGAAGGAAGGAAGGAAGGAAGGAAGGAAGGAAGGAAGGATGGATACTCGGAGGTTGACAGGAGGAGACAGTGAGCTGCACTTTCACACCCCACTTGAGGGATGGCTAATCAGTTGTCAGTGTCGGAAAACTGACTAGACAGAAATCGATAAAGCTGAGCTCACTTCTTCAAAGACTGCCAGGAGGCTCACAAATTTATAATTGAAAAAGAAATATAAAATATAAAGAAAAAAACTTCACATTTTTTCTTCCTCTCCAATCTTGCCATAAAGACCAAATGCTGTAAAGAAAGAAAAAGAAAAAAAGGGGGGGGGAAGATACTGCATAAAAAACTCAGCATTTTTAATAAAACAAAAATGTCTCAAAGTCAAATACAAACCACACTGTGAAAAGAAAATATTAGCCAAATGATCAAAGGAAAGAGTTTTTTTTTTTTCTAAAAGTGTATTCTTAATTTTGTGGGGAGGACTAGGGGTGGGGAGTAGGGGAACAAAGATCAATCTGGATCTGGGGTCACAGGCAGCTGCTGGATGTGAGGGATGGAAACCCAACTGAGGCCCCTGCAGGAGCAGTTCCTGCTCTTAGCCTCTGAGTCAGCTCTTAGTCCAAGACTAATTTTTTTAAATTGTTTTTATTGTTTTCTCTGTTCCCCTCCTTTCCTTTCCCCTCCCCTTTTGCCCAATCCCATGGTCCCCATGCTCCCGATTTACTCAGGAGATCTTCTTGTTTTCTACCTCCCATGTAGATTAGATTCATGTATGTATCTCTTAGAGTCCTCATTGTTGTCTAGGTTCTCTGGGATTGTGAATTGTAGTCTGGTTTGTCTTGGCTTTATGTCTAAAAGCCACTTATGAGTGAGTGCATGTGATATTTGTCTTTCTGGGTCTGGATTACCTCACTCAATATGTTTTCTAGATCCATCTATTTGCAGGCAAATAGATGGATGTCATTATTTTTTTTCTGCTGTGTAGGACTCCATTGTGTAAATGTACCACACATTCTTTATCCAGTCTTCGGTCAAGAGGCATTTAGGAGCCGGGCGGTGGTGGCGCACGCCTTTAATCCCAGCACTCGGGAGGCAGAGGCAGGCGGATCTCTGTGAGTTCGAGACCAGCCTGGTCT
>NC_022009.1:18378378-18379718 GCF_000317375.1 Microtus ochrogaster | reverse complement strand
TTGGCCATTCTTACAGGTATAAGATGGAATCTCAGAGTTGTTTTGATTTGCATTTCTCTGATGACTAAGGATGTTGAGCATTTTCTTAAGTGTCTTTCAGTCATTTTAGATTCCTCTGTTGAGAGTTCTCTGTTTAGGTCTGTACCCCATTTTTTATTGGATTATTTGTTATTTTGATGACCAATTTCTTGAGTTCTTTGTATATTTTGGAGATCAGCCCTCTGTCCGTTGCGGGGTTGGTGAAGATCTTCTCCCAGTCAGTGGGTTGCCTTTTTGTCTTAGTGACAGTATCCTTTGCTTTCCAGAAGCTTCTCAATTTCACGATGTCCCATTTATTAATTGTTTCTCTCAGTCCAAGACTAATTTTCTTAAATATAAAAAGACCTCTTATGGGTCAATGAGAAAGGACCAAAATACAAAAGATGGGAGGTAGAGGCAGGAAGATCAGAGCTCAAGATCATCCACAGCTACATAGAAAGTTTGAGGACAGCCTGGGCTACATGAGACCCTGTCTCAAAAGTAAAACAAAACACGTAATTCAAAAGAAACAGATGTAAAGGATATGGAAGTCAGAAAAATGAACTTAAATAGCTAATTATAAATGAAAAGAAGTTCAAACTCATGATTGTTAAAGAAGCGCACAGGAAAACCAGACATAATTTCTTGCTAACTCATCTGAGGAAGTTGAGGGATAATTATCAACACTCGGGATTTTGACAGCCTGGAGAAACAGGAGTGCTCCTACGTTGGCGGGTTATTAATTGGTATGACTGCGATTAAAAAGCTGTTTGGCAATCTTAGCATTTTAAAATTTTGACTTAACAGAAATTCCATTTTTAGGTAAAAACACACCTGCTTTCTCAGGAGACAGTCCCGGGTAGCACCTGTGCTCTCAGAGGCAGCCCCTAAATTAGCATGTGCTCTGTTTTAGGGGATCTGGTCACCTGACATCTCCAGGCTTTTAAGTCTGCAATTAAACTGACTAGGATATGCAGTGTACTAGTTCAGCAATCGTAGAGTCGGTCCTAACAGAGAATGCTAAGAACGCCAATGAGCCATGGGAGGCTTGGAGTGGGAGCCTACGGCATGATTCATTTCAGAGAAACAGTTCAGAGCGTATGTGTTTGCAAAGGCACAGGTCTGTCTGGAAAGCGCAGGCCAGACTGCCAGGTTTACGACCTCTGCAGACAGCACAGGACTGGAGAGATGCGCCTATTCCTTTATATGACGGTTTCATGTACACACATAAGCATTTCTTCTTCTTCTTCTTCTTCTTCTTCTTCTTCTTCTTCTTCTTCTTCTTCTTCTTCTTCTTCTTCTTCTTCTTCTTCTTCTCCTTC
>NC_022009.1:18370996-18378228 GCF_000317375.1 Microtus ochrogaster | reverse complement strand
TTTTTCAAGACAGAGTTTCACTGTAGCTTTGGAGCCTGTCCTAAAACTAGCTCTTGTAGACCAGGCTGCTGGCCTGGAACTCACAGAGATCTACCTGCCTCCGCCTCCCAGAGTGCTGGGATTAAAGGCATGCACCACCACTGCCCAGCTTCTTCTTTTGAGAAAGGGTTTCTCTGTATAGCTCTGGTGTCCTGGAACTCACTCTATAGATGAAGCTGGTCTTGAACTCAAGAGATCGGCTTGCTTCTCCCTCCGAAGTGCTGGGATTAAAGGCGTGCACTACCACTGCCTGGCCCCTGCTCCTTTTCTTTCTTTCTCTTTCTTCCTTTTTTTCCCCTTTTTTGTTGTTGTTTTGTTTTTGAGACAGGGTTTCTCTGTGTAGCCCTGGCTGTGCTGGAACTCACTCTGTAGACCAGGCTGGCCTCAAACTCAGAGATCCACCTGCCTCTGCCCCCAAGTGCTGGGATTAAAGGTGGCACCACCACCGCCCAGTCCTTCTCCTTTTCTTAATGCTACATATGATTCAAAAATATATTCTTACACAATATTTTTTAATGCATCTTAGGCTGAGCCTGGTAGGACACGCCTTAATCCTAGTACTTAAAGAGGCAAGAGGCTAGAGAATTTAAACCCAGCTTTGGCTGCACAGCCCATCTCAAAACAAAACCCTTAGCTCAGCTCTTTCTAATTTGTTTATGTTTGCGCCCATGCATGTTATATGCAGGGGCAGAGGACAGAGGCAACTTCTCAGGAGTCAGATCTCCCTTCAGCACACTGCTCCTAGAGATCCAACTCAGGCCATGAGACCAGCAGCAGGAACCTTTAGGACATTGTGTCTCAGTGTCACTGTAAGGGTGAATCCCCAGTGTTCCCATCAAATAATGGGGATGATAGGTGGGTTAATAGCTTGATTTGGTCATGGTATTAAAAAAAGTCATAGTGAGGCTGGACAGTGGTGGTGCACGCCTTTAATTCCAGCACTTGGGAGGCAGAGGCAGGTGGATCTCTGTGAGTTTGAGGCCAGCTTGGTCTACCGAACAAGTTCCAGGACAGTCAGTGCAACACAGAGAAATCCTATCTTGAAAAAGCAAGCAAGCACAATCATATTGAGACAGGCAGGTGTGGGGAATAGTTGAGCCGCCTGGGACTCTGCTTGACTTGGACTATGCACATACCCCACTCCAAACAACAAAGCCAGCATTGTGTTGGCAATCCAGGACTCCGACCTGCACCAGACTGTTCATATGCTTACTCTAAATAATGAAAGTGAGTTATTCCCCCTACCAAACCTTTGATAACACCCTGTTTCTATTCAAACAACATTAGGGAACCATGAGCAATGGTCCCAATGGCCTAGTCTGGTTTGGGGTTCTTGTGCAATCAGGCAAACTGTCCTCTGAATGAGTCCCCTATTTACCATCTCATGCCTATGAATAGCTGGGTGTGCATATGATTAAAACAGGAAACATGATGGAAGGGACGGGCACAGTGAGCAAATGCTTCTATAATCACAACGGAGCCGCCCAGGCTAGCCCCCTTAGCAGCCAAAGTCCTATTCTCTTCTCAGATCTCATAACAGGAGGCCCCAAACAATAACGTGCTTCTGAAATATCTTCTCTCAGCTCTGCCAGCACCCCTACAAGCTCATTTTCTGACCTGTGCTATCATTTAACTTGAGTAAAGTTGCCTGGCTACTTTTGCAGTCTGTGTGTGCCTTTATTTGAACTCCTTGAATAAGAGACCAAGAAACACCTAGCCCAGACTCCTACCCTTGGTAACAATAGCATCTCTCCATGACCTGTAAATATGTTCAGCTGAAGGGTTTTTTTGTTGTTGTTGTTGTTGTTGTTTGTTTTTTTCTGTACCTGAAGGGACAGCCGTGGGTGCTGGGAACCGAACTCTTATATTTTTGGTTGTGAGCCTAGCCTTTAACGGCTGAGCCATCCCTCCAGGCCAATAATACACATCATGACTTTCTTTCTTCCTTCCTTCCTTCCTTCCTTCCTTCCTTCCTTCCTTCCTTCCTTCCTTTCTTTCTTTCTTTCTTTCTTTCTTTTTACACAGGGTTTCTCTGTAGCTTTGAAGCCTGCCCTGGAACTAGCTCTTGTAGACCAGGCTGGCCTTGAACTCACAGAGATCCACCAGACTCTGCCTCCCAAGTGCTGGGATTAAAGGTGTGCACCACCACCGTCTGTGACTCAGCTGAAGTTTGTTAATAAATAGTAACAATATCATCATCATCAGAGCAAGAGGAATTGAGATGGAATCCCAGTCAACTGTCATGGGCCTTGCCTGTACTGAAGACCCTGGTCACCTGGCCTGATGAGATTGGCACTTAGACAAATGGGTGATTGGTGCCACTTTTTGTCCATACTAAATGTTTTTTTTTAATCACCTTTTGCAATACTTCTGCTTCTGAATGCTTAACTTAGTAACCCAGCCAGAGATTGTGCAAAAACCAAGGAGAGCTGAAAGGAGCTGTCAGTCAAGACCCTCAGGCTGGCCCACAAACCATTCTGCAGGCCGGCTAGCAGTTTCCACAGTTGCAGAAGGTGGTAACGATACTGCCTCGTGTGTGTGTGTGTGTGTGTGTGTGTGTGTGTGTGTGTGTGTAATCTCAGCCTGGAGTCCACAGGAAGGCATTGAGCAAACAAATCTGGAAGGTTCTGCCACCTAGATCATTAAGCAATCCACATTAGCTGACACCCATTATCATTTCATGTATTTGTATTGCAGTTCAGGAGTAAACAGAACACCAGGCCCGCTCTATGGGGAAGGTCACTGAGGCACCCAGACTTTCTCCGCATGTGACCTACTTTAGTGCCTGACATTGCCCAGACAGGCACCCAGACATGTTATATATGGGATGTGCTCACTGTGCCCCAGTGGCCTGGGAAGTCTCCAGCAGCTCTGATGTCTCCAAGACGATCCCTCAAAGGGTCTTGAGCTTTGGACAGGAAATATGACAACGAATGATCTCTGGGCACACGAGCCCCACTCTACGTGGCCCCTGCCAGGTGAAGGAGCTGGGCAGAATTGCTGACCTAGGGTCCGGGGGGACAGAAACGTGTGTTATCGCGGTCAGAAGGTCCCCTGAGGAGAAAGACACTGCTGAGGACGGTGAGAAGTGCTTTTCTTCTTCTCCTATCACCTTCAGCTGCCGCTCTGTTTTAAAGCCACCGGGAACAGATACTAAACCGACACCCTTTGGAAAGCCTGGCGGTGCTAAGTCCTTCCACGGGTGCCCTCTCCATTTCATTCTGTCATTATCTTCTCCTGTCACAGCAGAGTGTCCCGGACCACGTATATCCTAGATACCCAGAAGATTTAGCTTGAACCTTGGAAAGAGGGAGTGACAGGCATAAATGCGTCCTCTTAGCTGTATGGTTCCTGGGATGTTTTTGGTTTTAATACCAGGGATTAAGCTCCGGGTTTCCCACAAGCGAGCAGAGTAAGGCAAGGACTCTGAGGCCTCTCCCCACTCTGAATTTCTATATTCCATTGTTTTATGACAGGATCGTGTTGTGTTATTGGCAGCTGGCCTTGAACTTGAGATTCTCCAGTCTTCACTTCTCAGTGCTAGGATTGCAGATATAACAAACTACCACACCTGGCTTAAAGTTCCTATTTTTTTAAATCACAATTCAAATAACTGAAAAAAAAATTAGTTACAAAAAAGCCTTATTTATAGAAATAAAAACCAGAAAACAACCTAGGTAACAACAGCAGGGAAAAGTAAGTAAGTTGTGTCGTGCCAACTACACAGATTACCTGGCAACCATCCACGGTATCTGCTTAGCAGAGAAAGACATCGGAATTGGGTCTTCACTGAGAGCGGTACCTGACGTTCATTCCAGCAGGGTGCACAGCAGCCAAGAGGTGGAGGTGAGCACCCACAGACCAATGGATGGAAATAGGAATCGCACAACTGAGCATCATTCAGGATGGACATTGGGGACATTGCTCCGTGAATAAGCCAATCACATACACACCACGCAAAATACTACGCCATTCCACTTTCACGAGACATCTCACATAGAGTCAATTTTTTTGGCAATAAGATGTCAAAGCACGGTTCCAAGACTGTGTATGGAGAAGTGTGGAATTAACAACAGACAAACACACAGTTTGAGTGAGGCAAGATGAGCAAGCTATAAGGAACTCCTTCCTACTCTGAGCCCACAGTCAGTGATAAGGCGCTGTACACTTCAAATTCTCTTGAGAGAGTAGATTCCACATTAACCTTTAAAACTTTATTTTTTTTAATTATATGTATGTGTGCTGTCTGTGTACACCGAGTGCAACAGATCTCCCTAGAGCTGGAGTGACACGCAGTGCTAAGCTGCTTAAACCAGGGGCTGGGAATCCAGCTCAGGTCCTCTGCAAAAACAGCCACGCCCACCCTTGCCGCCTGGGCCATCTTTCAGGCCCCACCCACACGTTTACATCTTTGTTTTTACTACAGTAAAATTCGTTTAGGAGAAAACACAAGACTAGGGCCGTGGCTCAGTAAGAAGGCTTATTGCTCAAGAGCGAAAAACTGACATCAAATTTCCTGCACCCATGTAAAATACCAACCAACCAATCAAATGTGGCCACACAGGTGCTGGCAACCCTAGTACAAACAGGGTAAGGGGACACAGGCCCTTATTAGCTACAGTCACTAGCTTCAGTGAGAGACCCTGTCTCAAAGGAATAAGGTTGAGAATGACAGAGCAGGATACCTATGTCCTCCTTAGGCCTGGGTGTGCACACTTACCTATCACACACACACACACACACACACACACACACACACACACACACACGACAGGAGTTGGCTCCCACAATCTCGAGCATTTGGACACTTGGTCCCTAGTTGGTGAAGCCATTTGGTGGGGGCTAAGGAGGGATGGCCTTGCTGGAGGACATGTGTCACTGCAGGTAGACTGTGAGCTTTCAAAAGATCCATGACATTTCCACTTGCTCTCTCTGTTTCCTGCTTGGAGTCTGAGATGTAAGCTCTCATTTCCAGCCTCAGTATCTGCCATCTGCTGCCACCGTTTCCTGCCATGATGGACTTTTATCCCTCTGGAATTTTAAGCCCAAATAAACCCTTCCTTCTATAAGCAGACTTTTTCATGGTGCTTTATCAGAGCAATAGAAAAGTAATGAACATATACACACAAATAAAAATAAATTCGAAAGTGGAAAGCATGATCACTGAAATGAAAGGGCTTATATCTTCTATCCATTGGCAGGTGATGTGCTGGAAGTTCCTTCAATTTTCTGGGTTCCTGTCTCTTCATTTATAAAGTTCAATCGTCACAGAGTCTGGGAAAAAAGCTACGGGGTTCCCTCTGAATAGAAGGCACTGCAGTTATTACAAATCGCACAGAGGACTGGCGATGTAACTCAACCGCCGAGCGCGTGCTTAGCATGCTCAAGGCCCTGGGTGCAATCCTGGGCACCATAAATCTCATCAATAAATAATGTAGAAATGAAAATTTTACCATGGCAGGATGTTCACCATGCACAGTTAAATAGGGAGAGAAAACAAGCTACAAATTAATATGTGTGCTATGATTCTGTTTGCTTATCTGGATGTTCTCATTTGTCCTAATGAATAATTATTACCTCTGTCAAGGAGAAACATTATGAGTGATATTAGCTCTGAAAACTCTATGGCAGCACAGGAAACTACCTCCACAGTAGGGGGCAGGGCAGGGCACGGGCTGCATAAGCTCCTACGGCTGCCGGTACATAAAAATTATAGACCTTGACCAGGAAAGCCTAATGAAAGATAAAAACTGTGGCTGGCTAGGATGGAAAAATTATGGGTGATTTTATGTCCTTTTATGTTATCTGTGTAATTTTTATTTTTTAAGTCAGGGAAGGAAAACCCTTTGGGGCTGGAGAGATGGCTCAGTAGTTCAAAGCACTGGCTGCTCTTGCAGAGGACCTGTGTGAAGCTCCTACTACCAACGCGGGTGACTCGCAGCCATGCGTAACTGCAGCGTCAGGAGATCTAACACCCTCCTCGGACTTCCAAGAGCCCCAGGCACACACACGGCACATGTAAACACAAGCAGGCAAAACGTTTGCACACACCAAAAAAGTAAATATATTATCTAAAAACAAAACAAGACTCTCTCGCACTTGGTCCTCTACAGCTTCTGCCGCCCTTGGAGGGACTGTGATGGCCAAGGCTGCTTACCGCAAAGAATGCTTGCCTGGTTCACAGCTCCTTGCTCTGTGACCCATAGAAGAGAAGAAGAGATGGCTTCTTCAGCTGGTCCTGGGTCACATCTCTCTTATCTCTCTGACCTCTGACCCCTAACCCCAAGCATTTGGGTGCTGACCAGCCCCTCCCTTTGGGATTCTCCGGGCCCCACTCTTTCGGCCTTCTTTGACCCTGGAGATCAAACTTCATAGCCTTGAAATCTCACTTGGGGCCTTGCTGGAACAGAGTGGCAAGTTATTGCCATCTACTAGTAATGGATTCTTGTGTGTTTATCCCGCTCTGCGAATCGGGCTCTCAGAAGCAGTTCTGACAGCACACTCTTTGATGGAAGCCAGCTTTGCAAAGTATCCAAAGGCTTTTAGATGTTCACGACCTCTGACCCAGCAACTTTGATTCTAGGATGCTGTAAAACAATACAGGTATGGTATGGGTACAAGGACATGCCACCTACCTTTCCAAACTGGACTTATTTATTTAATGGGTACAGGAATTCATCTGCACATATGTCTGTGTACCATATGCAAGTCTGCAGCCCTTGGAGGTCAGAAGAGGGCGTCGGATTCCCTGGGACTGGACTAACAGACAGCTGCACAGAGCCCGGTGGATGCTGGGAACTGAATCTGGATCTTCTGAGAGAGCGGCAAGGCCTCCTAACTACTGAGCGTGCTCTCCAGCCTCACTCTTAAGCTTTCAGAAGCAAGAAGTATTTCAAGCACACAGAAATTTACACTGAATGAGAAATATTGAGTTGCCACCACTCTTTCGTTAAATCTTAACATTTTGCCATTTTAAAAAATAAAATGTTACACATATATATGAAAAAGTCATATTAAAAATTAGTATTTGGAGCCTGGGAAAAGGCTCAGTTGGTAAACTGTTGGGGGCTGTGGACCCCCAGACCCTGAATTTCCTATAAACAACTTGCTTGAAGCTGCTCTGAGCAAAACAACTTGTTTTCCTGTGTTTGTGATGCTCCTGATGGCATATATATATATATATATATATATAT
>NC_022009.1:18366570-18370016 GCF_000317375.1 Microtus ochrogaster | reverse complement strand
GGCGGTGGCGGAGAGGAGGCAGAAATCCTCAATAAATAAATAAATTTAAAAAAAATAATAATAATACAGAGACCTTCTTGGGGGAAGCAATGCACACCTGGCCCTCCAAAATCACTGCTGGGGCAGGCTCCACAGACAGGCACCAGACCAGGAGGGGACTCCAGAGCTGGGGCCTCTTCTTCCCCTGACCTGGGCCAGGTGGCTCAAGAGATGGGGAGGGCAATGGAGAGAGGCCTAGGAGTATGGCTTCAATTGCAAGCTGGCTAGCAGCCCACGCTGACAATTTCTCAATCAGCTGCACTGGGTACCACCGTTGTTTATGGCCAATGGCCCTAAGTCCTTTGCCAGCTGACAAGCCAAAAGAGACTTTGGGGACTTGGGGAGGATATCCGGTGAGGGCCGGGAGGGTGGTGTAGCTGGGCAGTAGTAGCCAGATGTTCAGTATGTACCCCAGACTGATAGATAGATACTGTGTGGATTCCTCAGATAATTCTGGCTGGTTGTCTGTGCGGGTGCCCCTCAGTAGGCAAATGTAGACGCGCTTTCCTGAAGGATGAGAATGTCACGTGGGCTCCCTGAAGTGATGCCTCACCCACGGTCATGGTTTCACCCCACCCTGACTCTACTTTTGGGTCTGTATGTGTGTGCCAGTACAGACGGGACCTTGTGTGTGAAGCAGTGTGAGCGGGTGGCACGTGTGTGCGCTAGGTGTTCACACAGTCACAGGCTCTGGTATAGACGTGTATCATGGCACATATGCATGTGCACAGGTGTTCTTGTGGAGATGGCACAGATGCACACATATGTGTGTACACATGCGCACATATTGCAGATAGAAAAGCTCATGCTGGCCTGCACTCCCAGCCTCGCAGCAGACTTAGGCTAGGGAATCACAAGGTCAACATCTGCCTAAGCCACAAAGTGAGTCCAAGGCCAACCTGGGAAATTTACACGAGGTCCTCTCATGATGTGAAGAAAGAGCAGAGAATACAGCTCAGTGGTGGAATACTTGCTAAGAAGCTCAAGGACAAGAAATTCGAGTCCTAACAATGCAAATATATTAATACTCACTAAATGGTTCTGTGTCCAGGAAGAGACACACAGGTTTCATCCTAGCTAATGTTTTTTTTTTTTAGTTAAAGATTTTTATTGCATTTATTTATTTGTGTGGGGTGCACGCGCCATGATGCAAATGTATAGGTCAGAAGAAGGTCAACGCAAAGGAGTCAGTTCTCTTCCTCTACCGTGCCCGTCCCCAGGAACTAACTCATGTAGTCAGGCCAGGCACCAAGTGCTTTCACCCGCTGAACCATCTCCTCCACCCAAGATTAGCTCGCTTTCTAATGAACTTCTTCCATTAAATGTCTGACTACAGGAGGGGTAGCAGGCAGCAATGCATGAAACCTCTCCCTAAAGTCTGCAGTCTGCACAGTGTAGATGCTTAGCGGCTAGAGATCGGACATCTGTTTTTCTGGAACCTGCAGCTTCTTTGCCTCTGGACCACTTGCTGTACCACCTCGGAGCAGTCCTAACAGGCATGGATGCCTGTGGTCCTAAGAGGAGAGAGGTCCCTCTCCTCCAGACACCACCTACAAACTAGAGCCTGAGAGCCCCACATGAAAGGGGACTTAGTGGTCGCTCCAGGGGAGGGTAAGTCACAGGGCTGGACACATGTTTGAAGAAGAGGGTGGGTAGCTGCTTGGGCCAAGTAGTAGAAAGGAACAAGTTATGCGTTTGCCTGGCCTGGTCTTGTCCTGAGTCTGTTTGGTGAAGGATTTGGGGTTGTGTTTATCAGTCCAGTGCCAAAGCTCAAGAACAGGAGGTCATTGATCAGGGGCATGCAGACAGACAAGTAAGGACACACGATACATCATCCCATCTCCAACGGTTTGCACATTGCTGTTCGTTAAACAGAAGCAGGTATGGCCCTGCTGTGGGCCTTTGAAGACAGGCCTCCTGCAGTTTTGTAAGGGGAACACAGAGACGTGTGTGGAGACACTGATGTCGGGCACCTGCCTCGGCTCTCCTCCACTTTATTCTATTGAGACAGGATTTCTTTTTCTTTTCCGTTTATTTATTTATTAAAGATTTCTGTCTCTTCCCCGCCACCTCCTCCCATTCCCCTCCCCCTCCCCCACTCAAGTTCCCCTCCCTTGTCAGCCCATAGAGCAATCAGGGTTCCCTGCCCTGTGGGAAGTCCAAGGAACCCCCACCTCCATCCAAGTCTAGTAAGGTTGAGCATCCAAACTGCCTAGGCTCCCCCAAAGCCAGTATGTGCAGTAGGATCAAAAACCCATTGCCATTGTTCTTGAGTTCTCAGTAGTCCTCATTGTCTGCTATGTAAGTCCGGTTTTATCCCAGGTTTTTTCAGACCCAGGCCAGCTGGCCTTGGTGAGTTCCGATAGAACATCCCCATTGTCTCAGTGTGTGGGTGCACCCCTCACGGTCCTGAGTTCCATGCTCGTACTCTCTCTCCTTCTGCTCCTGATTTGGACCTTGAGATTTCTGTTGAGACAGGATTTCTCACTGAACCTGGAGGAACCTAGGGTTCCAGCAAGGCCAGACTGGATGGACAACGAGCTCCACCCCACCCCAAAGTTTGTCTGCTCTCAGAGACATGCCATTGCCATGACCGGTTAGACACTGTGCTGGGGATCTGAACTCAGATCCTCAGGCTTGCTCGACAACACTCATCCCCAGAGCCATCGCCCCAGCACAGACAGAGATTTGGTCATTCTCGTTCTGTGGTTGTTTTTGTTTGTTTGCTTCTGAGTCAGGGGTCTATGTAGCCCAGACTAGCACAGAACTCACATGCAGCTGAGCATGGCTGTGAACCCCTCGTTCTCCTGCCTCCGTCTCCTCTAGTACTAAGATTATAGGCATGCATCACCATGTCCAATTCTCAGAAGATTTTAATTTAATATTTTAAATAAAATTTTAGGTGCTTGCTACCAAGTCTAATAGCCTATATTTGATACCCAGGGCTCACACGGTGGCAGGAGAGAACCAGCTCCTAGACCGCTGCATGGGTACCGTACTGTGTCACATGGATGCATATACACACATGTAATTAAATAGATGCAGAAACGTTAAATAAAATAAACATTTATTATTGATATTATATACACTTGTATGGGGGGAGGGCAGAGGACAACTTTTGAGAGTTGGTTGTCACCTTGCAGTACTGGTCCTGGGAATCTAAATAGGTCCTCAGACTGGCACAGCAAGCCCTTTGACCCACTGAGCCATCTCATCAGCCCCAGCAGAATCTTTCTGAGGTCATGTAGAGCAGAGGTGAGGCTAGGGCCCTGGACGGGACAACAGTGGACTTGAGTCTCAGATCCTAATATGGAGTAAGGTGACCCTTGACCTCTGTACCTGAACAAGGCGGTCAGTGAATGACCTCCTCCTCCTCCTCCTCCTCTTCTTCCTCCTCCTCCTCCTCC
>NC_022009.1:18354910-18366406 GCF_000317375.1 Microtus ochrogaster | reverse complement strand
CTCCTCTTCCTCCTCCTCCTCTTCCTCCTCCTCCTCCCCCTCCTCCTCCTCTACTTCTCTCCTTTCTCACTATCCTCCTCTTCTTTTTCTTCAGTTTTTGCTATTTCTGTTGTTTTGTTTGTTTATTATTTTGAGCAGAATCTCACTATGAGGTCCTGGCTGGCCTCTAACTTGCTACATAAACCAGACTGGGCTCAAATTCTCTGAGGTCTGCCTGCCTCTGCCTCCCAAGGGCTCTGATTAACAGTGTGCATTACCATGTCTGGTCTGAATTATTTTCGTTTTTGAAACAGTCTTGCTATGCAGTCCTGGCTGGCACTGAACTTATTTTGCTCATCTTGCCACTATCTCCCTGGTGCTAGAGTTCCCAGTGCGTGCCACCATCACTCGCTACACAGAATTCTCTCCCAAGAGTTTTGCTCTTCTACCCACAGTGCCTTGTCAGAAAAACAGGGCTCTGCTCCCCCAGGGCTCACCAGCTCCTGAGACCCCAGGAGGATAGCTGCTCTACACTCTCAGCTCAATTCCACTGACATCTTTGTGCTTTGCCCAAATTTCCCATTTGTTCCCACTGGAAAGGCTGCTCTCATAGACACAAGCTAGTTCATCCTAGGGAAAAACAGAAGGGCAGGGCTTCAGCCATCAGCCACATCCCTGCAAGTCTCGGGCTCTCCGGCTCTTCCAGAACCTAGGATCTGGATCTCCTGTAACTGGGTCACGTGTGCTGGACTAACGTCCTATCCCCAGGTGTCACAGACACCTTCCTCCCACACACATGCTGGCTCCGTCGTCATGCAGGCCTGCTGCAGTGCTTTGCCAAGCAAGGTGCCCGATAAAGCCTCTACAGCATCTTCACACTGGCTCCCAGAATTTGGTTTATTAAATTGTCTTCTGCCACAAGGACCACTGACTTACAATAGCTGTTGCCACAGCAACCAAGCAGCCAGCCTGCTGTTCTAGGTAACAGCCATGAACCTCCTGCTGGCAATTTGGCTTAGGGACAGCAGGGGAAGGCATCCTGAAGTGGATAAGAGGCTGGGGCAAGGAGCGGAACTTGAGAAGTGAGGGAGCGGGAAGGGCAAGGAATCCGCCACACGCCCAGCTCAGCGCTTGTGGAATTGTTCTACAGTTCAGAGTGGAGAAAGCCGCAAGCGACTGGCACCAGAGGAGTCCCTACATCCTCTGGTGATGCAGGTCGCTCCTCTCAGATGCCTCTCCCGTGAGGAGGAAGGGCCACACAGTGAGGAGAGAATCCTGCCAGCACAGCACACCCATCAACCCAGGGGCAGTGTGCCTGCAGGTGGATCTTGAGAGTCATGACCCCTGCGCCCATTGACTGGTTCCTAAAGGAAGGATGCTTGTGACTAGGAGTTGGGAAGAACCACAGTACAAATTCAAGCCCTGTTTCCTCCACTTGCAAACTGTTTAACATTAGGCAAGTTGCTTAACCTCTCTGAGCCTTGATTTTTTTTTTCTCCCTGCTAAAAACTAGGGGAGAACACAGTACCAATCCCATCCAATGATTTCAAAGTTTGAAGCTAAATATAAAAAGGATACAAGACCAGTGCTGGGCACACAGCGAGCAAGTGTTCAGTAAGTGGGAAAACTAATGTTAACATTAACTGGTCACGGATGATGACTTTGTCAAGTAGCAAAGCCAGAGACTGGAGCAATCAACAAGAGACTTAAGAAGCTGGGAATAACTACAGCAAACCTCAGTAATGGGACATATAGTATAGAATTTTTTGCTCTTACATATTAAAAATAAAGTGGTTGAGGAGATAGCTCTGTTGGTGAAGCACCTGCTCTACAAGCGTTGAAGACCTGAGTTCAGATCCCCAGCACGCATGTAAAACTCTGGGGTAGTCATGTGTGGGTATGTGACCCCAATGCTAGGGTGGGGGAGATGGGGGGCACCTGCAGCTTATTAGCTGGTCAGTCAGCCGGGCTGAATCAAGAAATTCAGATTCTCAAAGCATAAGGGCAGGCAGCGACTGGAGAAGATGCTGATACCCCGTGTACACACACATCATACACACCTGCCTGCGCCTGCGCACACGCCTGCACAGACACGCACAAAATTGCCACTGGGTGGCTCCAGGTGGTGTTTATTATTTTATTTTCATCTCTGTCTTCTGTCTTTTACAGCTTTTTAAAACTGTGTAGCCCAGGCTGGCCTTGAACTCCTGGTTCTCCTGCCTCAGCCTCCAATGACTGGGTTTGGAGGGGTTGTACCAATCCGTCTGGCTCTTTGCAGCTTTTATGAACTAAACATGTATAAATACCATTATTAAAGGTTGCAGGGCTGTGCGTGAGCTAAGCAGTAAAAACCATTGAAGAGAACTTTATTGCATTTTGTTTGTATGCGCTCAACGGCACGTACACGCGCGAACAGAGCTCAGAGGACTCTAAGTTGCAGGAGTGAGATCTCTCCTCCCACCATGTGGATCATGGGGACGAAACTCAGCTCCTCAGCCTGTGTGGCAAGGACCTTTACCCACTGAACCACCCCACGAGCTCTGACTGTTTGATCTGTAGCCCAGGCTGGCCTTGAACTCACTGGAGTCCTCCTGTCTCTGCCCCCTGAAGGGATTACAGGCCAACTCAGGGGCGTATTTTGAACAGGTAAGCTGTACAGTATGTGGGTCAAATCTCAAAGTAGTTATTCTTTTATTTAAGCATTAGAATACAAATCAAGGGGTATAAGAACCATCTTTCTGAGTCATACCACACCAGACCCAGGCTTCTGCAGTCCCTGCCCTGAGGAGGCTGAGGCAGGAGAATCACAAGAGCTCATAAGTTTGAGACCAATTAAGGTAGAACAGTGAGACCCTATCTCAAACAAACAATATTGGCCTGTTATAGATTTATGCAAACTAGTACCAAAAAAGTAAAGTAAAGAAAATGAGGTAGGAGCTGGCAAGTAGGACTATTATATAGAAGTCTGAGAGGCATACAGCTCACTAGACTGGGAGGCCACAGGGACACAAGCTTTCCAATATATAGAGTAGAAATTGGTACAACTGCCAAAGAGGGTGGAGCCCTGAAAGCGGTGGCATTACAGCGGCATGTATACATATACATACCTTGGGCTGCAGCAGCCCTGGCTTCAGAAACCAATGCCATGAATATTCTGTCGAGAGAAGTGATGGATGAGAAAGAATGGCGATACAGAATGAATTACTTATGCAAATGAGAGGCTGGAGATGGCCAAGCGTCCATCAGCAGCTGGTTGACTGCTGGAATAACCTGCAATATGGCCATATAATGATGAGATATGTACCCAATAAAGACAAATGAATAAAGAAAAAATTCAGAGGGGGGCCCAGGATGTGGTTTAGAGATAGGACGCTTGTCTAGCATGTGCAAGGTCCTGGGTTCAATTTCTCAAATTGGGGTTGGGGAGGGGAATAGAGAGATGGAGAGGGAGAGAGAGTGTGTGTCAGTCCTGTTGGGGCAACATTCCCATATATGCCTCCCAAAAGTATGTGTATATATATATATATATATATATATATATATATATAAAATCAGAGTATAAACTAACAAAATAAAATTTTCTCAGGCTGGGTCTGACTATGTAGCCTGGGCAAACCTTTCCTTTAGCTCTCCATCCTCATCCTCCTCAGCCTTCAGAGCTCTGGGATCGTAAGAGTTACATATCTGCCCCCCTAGAACAACAGGGTAACAATAGGCTTCCTTGTGTAAAAAGAGAGACAAGATGGTGATTTAGATTTTTGGTTGTGTTTTTCCCCCTATTGCTATAATAAAATATCCTGACAAAAGCAGATTAAGGGAGGAAGGGTTTACTCTGGTCCTCTGGCTCACAATTCGGGGTGCAGCCTGTGGTGGAGAGGAAGGCACAGCAGCAGGAGCCTGAAAACAGCTGGTCACGGTCAAGGAGCAGAGAGCACGGATGAGTGTTCAGCTCCTTTTCTCCATCTCCTACAGTGTAGGGTCCTCTGGCCTCACAGCATTAACATAATCCAAGTAAACCCCGCCCCCACAGGCACACCCAGCTTCGTCTCCCAGGTGACCTGATTTGTCAGGCTGAACTGAACACTCTCACACGCAACATGTTCCTATTCCCTTATATGTGGGTAAAGAGATTATGGAAGGCTACGCGGAACAGTAGGGGCGGGTAGTGCTTTCTGCAATGAAACCAGGTACCTTTCTGTGATCTCTGGTCTTAGGATCCTTGTTAGCCTACTGCCTACTCAACATTAGTAGAGACTCACATACTAAAAAAAATGAGTTAAGAGCTCAATGATACAGCTGAGGTTTGCTATAAAATAATTCAGAGAAAAATGGCAGTCTTCATGAACAATAGTATGATGCCTATGGTAGGTACCGGTGGTTGATCACAGTTGAAATATTTCATAACACAGTACAATTTCAGGGATCTTCAAAAAGGTCAAAGGAGAGAAACAATTCAAATTGCCTACTAACCCGCGGATGAAAAACAATGTGTTGGGGTGAGAGATGGCTCGTCGGCAATGTGCTTGCCACACAAGCATGAGTTCAGATCTCCAGAAACCATGGAGAAAATTCTGGTGGGCCCAGAGGATGGTGTGTACTCACAACACGCAGGAGATGGAGACAGAGAACCCACAGAGCAAGACTTCTAGCTGAAATGATGAGCCCTTGGTTCAGCAAAAGGCCCTGCCTTTCCATGCAGTGTGGACAGTGATTAAGAAAGACACCTGGGGGCTGGAGAGATGGCTCAGAGGTTAAGAGCACTGGCTGCTCTTCCAGAGGTCCTGAGTTCAATGCCCAGCAACCACATGGTGGCTCACAACCATCTGTACTGACATCTGGCGCCCTCCTCTGGCATGCCGGCATACATCAAGGCAGAATGTTGTATACATAATAAATAAATAAATAAATAAATAAATAAATAAATAAATAAATAAATAAATAAATGAAAGAAAGAAAGAAAGACACCTGGTATCAACTTCAGGCCTCCACACGCATGCACACACGCATGCACACAAGTGCGTGAACACACACGCACACACATGCACATACACATGCACACATACACACATGCACACCCGATTTGGGGAGCTAAGTGCTTCGGCACAGTGCAGCATTTAGCTCCTAGTGACATCTGACATTACCTAATACAGGTCATTGGGAAGTGAATGGATTCTCGCAGACGCTCTCAGTGGCTCCCCAGGTGCGGGACAGGGAGAAAGGCACTATTAATGGAACCAAATGACTTCAGCTTGTCTGATTGTATTTGAAGTGTTCGGGGAGGAAAAGGACAAGCCTACTTTAGAAATAGTATGAAAGAAAAGTGCTCAGTTCCACGGAGCAGCTGTAATGAATCCCTTTCTTCTGTGGGCCTGACGTTGAAGGATGGGATTGTACAGCGAAGCCAACACAATTCCTAGTGGACCTGCGTCTCTGGCAGGCAGGAAGGCGGGAACTGAGAACCTGGAGTCCGAGTGCCTCTGGTTGTTTGACTTTATCAGTTAAAGCACACCTGCCTCCTGTTGAGACTCAGCTTCCTCGTTTGTAGAACTGGAAAGCAACAAACCCAGAACAAGCAACTCAGTCTCAGGGGTCTGAAGGGGGACCTGTGGTGACAGGAGCAGACTCAGCGTAGGTTTATGGAATGGGCAGTTTCATCTTCTAGCTTATTCTCTCTCTCCTCACTGAGGAAACAGAGCACTTCATAGAGGGAGATGGATTGCCTGACAGGCCCTCTTGTCATGACCGGGAGGGACCACACTGTTCCCAGGAGGCATCTACCAGGCTCCCCTAAGGGTAGCCTGCAAGCATGAGCCAGGAGTAGCTGCCCATCTCCCTTGACCAAGAGGAAGATGAGGCATTCAGAAGTTTAGGATAAGCCAGATGTAAGACCCAGGATTCCCCATCGCCCCAGCGAACAGAGAAGCCACAGGGGGTAGGCCTGGGAGGGAGGCTCAGGGTTGGGCAGAAAGAAACACCTGCCTTGGGCCATAGCTAAGGGCATGGAGGGAGCCCGCTTGGTGTCTCCAAGAATGAGGATGAATCTAGAGGCCATTAGGGTTCCCCTCAAGGGGGTGTCTGGGATGGCGCCCCCAACCCCTGACCTGCCTTCACTGGCCTTGGTTTCTTCTTCCAGGAGACACAGAGCCTAGCAGGTCGGCACCCGAATGCAGGGGACCTGCTTTGATCCCGACCCAGCACGAGCTCCACTAAGAAAAGAGATCCCGAGCATCGCAGCTAAGAGCACTAACTCAGAAATAAGACGACTTGAGTGGGGTGTCCCAGCTCTGCCTCGTACCAGCTGTGTGAGCCAGGGCAGGTTATTTCACCTCTCTGTTCTCCAGGACCTACCCCACAGAGGCATGGGAGAAGGAAATGAGATCCTGTGTATGAGATGCGTAGCATGCCTGGGTACCCAGTGAACCTTCTGTAACTCACGGCTACAAAGCAGTGTTTGGTGAGGCCAAGACAAAGCTCTCTATGGGTGGTCTTTCCCACTTGCTGCTGTGGTGTTGAGAACAAATTCAGGAGCATGCCCAGCAGGGATCTCTGAGCCCCACCCAAGTCAGTAGGGTCAGAGGGTCATGCCCACTACAGAAACTCAGGATACCTTCGACAGGAAGACACGGCTCCTTCAGCGTCTGTAGCCCCAGATGTGCACATTTCAACGTGAGCTCTTGACAAGCCTGCATGCAGGACCACGACACCCACTCTGCAGATGAAGAAAGAGGGTGTGTGTGGCAGGGGAGCGAGTGAAGAAGACAGGGTGTCTGACCCCTGTCCCACGTGACCTGAAGTCTTCCTGACAAGGGTGAGGCCAGTCCTGCCTATCACACACACTCTCTCTCCTCCTAAGCTTCTTGCTTGGTGGTTGGCGAGGGAGGAGGGAGTCCTGCAGCCTGGACTGTGTCTGGCTAAGATCAGAAGAGTTGGGCAGGCCCCATTCTCACTGGTGATGTCTACATAGCTAGTTTTCTTGGGTCACCCAGCATAGATACAGAGAGAGGTCAGAGACTCCATACCAGGCTTTGGAAGCCAACCTCCAATGTTCCTCTACTGGGCTAGGGGTGTGGACCCATTGGTAGAGTCCATTTACTTATCAGGCACCAAGCCCTGGGTTCACTCCACAGTACCAAAACAAACAAACAAACAAACAAACAAAAACGTGCCTGAAGGTGCACAGCTACACTCTGGACGCAGAGGGTCAGAAGTTCCAGGTCTTCCTTGGCTAGAGAGTTCAAGGCCAGATCCTATTTCAAAAAAGCTTCTACATTAACAGGAAACCTCCTCCAGCCAATGGCCTTTGAGAGGCTGGACCAGGCTGGGCGTGGCTTTGGTTACCAAAAGGGATTCCTTTATTTGGGTTCCCCTCCATCTGTTGCGTTCTGCTTCACTGCATAAAATTTGAAAGACTAGTAAAAAGATACCCACACAGACATATCTTCCAAAAAGCATCTCCCTTCTCCCTCGTCTGTTAGCTCTCATGAAGGCTACTGGAGTTGAGGGCTTAGGTGTGAAGAGGGGCCCCATACCAGCAGGTCTAGAAGCCCTAGCCTGAGAGGCTCTAACCCTTCCCTGGCCCAGGGCCACTATTTCCTGGGCACTATGGGTGTCTTCGGGGAGCTTATGGGTGGGCTAGATGCTGTGGGCTCTCTTAGGTAACATTACCTTCCTCTTACATGGTTAAATTGTCACCTGTCAAAGGACCTGAATGGACAGTCGGGTGTTGAGCTCTCTCCAGTGAGGGTTGAAATTGCATTTTCAGTCTCCAGCCTCAATGTCAAGGGCTGGTGATTTTCTGAGACCACTTCCATTCAGGCTGAGGCTTTGCTGAGAGCTCAGAGCTGCAGTATGAGGAAATTTTCTTGAACCAGATTCAGTAGCTGAAGTTGCCTTTTCTTTTCTTTTTTAGACTTTATTTTTACGTGTTTGGATGTTTTGTAGTTGTAGGTCTATGCATCGTGTGTGTGTGTGTGTGTGTGTGTGTGTGTGTGTGTGCAGTGCCTATGGAGGCCAGAAGAGGGCGCCAGTCCTCTGGACTGGGAGTTAACAGAGAGTTGAGTGTCATCATACAGATGGTGGTTCTTGAAGCTGGATGCTCCAGAAGAACAGCCAGTACTCTTGACCACTGAGCCATCTCTCTAGCCCCTAGAAGTTTCTTTTAAGGGATATACTCTTAATGGACCCAGCAAGCATCCTGGGTCAGTGAGACTTTACAATTTCTACAATCTTTTTATTTGCCTCTCAGCAATGTCCATCAACAGATGGCTCTAGAACCAGTGCCCCTCAGAGCAGGTCCAGTTAGAGAGCAGCTGGGATTCAGGCATGATGTAGCTTTTCCCTACCCCTCCTTCCTATTTGCTGAAGAACCATCTAGCATGGTGGGTGTCAGCGGGTCCCTCTCCTGGGAGTACAGAATTCAGGGAAGATAACTACCTCCCAGAAGCTCACCTGGAGAGGAGCAGGTCAAAGTGCAAACTCCAGGTGTCTCCAAACAGCAGATGAAGGTGCCCAATGGGATTTGCCCCTTTCACTATATGGATCTTGGGGACCAAACTCAGGTAGTCAGGCTTGGCAGCAGGTGCCTTTACCACCTCAACCATCTAGCAGGCTTTAAGACAGGATCTCATATAGCCAGGGGTGGCCTCAAGTTCACTATGTAGCTGAGAATGACCTTGGACTCAGGGTCATTCTGCCCTCATCTCGTGAGTGCTGGGATTACAGATGTGTGCCATCACATCTGGCTTCAAACTGTTACACATTAGATCCCTGATAGATCAACAAAAACATGCTCACATTCAGTCAGTAAATAAAAGCAACTGTAAGCAACTGGACCCGAAGGTAGAGGAGCCTCAGAGCCATCCCCAATGCTGGGAGCACTGGCTTTCTGACAGGTATCCCCAAGGACAACCGTACCAGGAAAGAAAGAACAAGAGTTGGCCACCGCTGTGGAAGCCAGAAGGTGCCTCTGGCCACTTCTTCCTGCCAAAAGGCAACCACAGGATAGCATGCTCTGGTCTGAGCTGTGGTCCTTCATTCTCTAAGTACCAACATTCCCACACCGAAACCCGCTGAGGTTTTAAAAGCTGATGCCAGAGAGACCAAGTATTCACCCCTCTATGGAGTTCTGGTTGGTCAAACATCTTTACGGTCCATGGGGATGGAAGGGTGGAGGGTTCATGAATCTATTTATCTCAGAGAAATTGCAGATGGGAACTAGCAATGTCTGGGCCCTGCTCCGAGGCGCGGCTAGGTATTCACTCCATGCGAAAGGAATGAAGGGCCACACCACCAGCCAGCCCTGGGGAACACACTGTGCTGGGGTTCCTGGCAGGAAGGCCATGTTCCTCATGGGAGCACAGCCTAGCCACAGATATGAGGGTGGGCAGTGTCCCCACTCAAGTTCACCTACCACCAATTGCATCAGAGATAGTGGGGGCCAAGCCTGCTCCACATGATTCTGGTTAATCCTAATACAGAGCAAATGTCCTGTGGATTTTAGAAGCAGCAGTAGGCGGCTCTGTTTCTTCCCAGGGATGGTTGGCTGCACTGGTCCACAAGGATGAAGGGGGCAGAAGTGAGAAACAGGGTTAGGAGGGCTGTGGGTATGCGGAAAATTCTCTGGGGAGCAGAGGAGTCTCTGAGTTGCCAAGCTTTTGGAAAAGGCTGCCAGGCCCTGATAGACTACAACCTCTGACCAGCCAGCAATGCCTTCCAACAGCAGTGTAGTGGGGAAGGTGGGAGCTTGAAGCCTGGAGGCTGGATTCAGAACTCCTCTCTCAGGGGAGAGGTGTTCCTTCAAACAATGGCTACTCCTTCCAGAAGCTCCTGCCCTATTGGTCTGGCACCCATCTGAGCCGTTCTCCCCATCTGCTGGGTTCTGTAGGGTAGCAGTGGGCAGGTCTCCAGGATCAGTGCACCCCTGACCAGGTGGCTCATTGATCCTAGAAAACATTTTAATTTCCTAGAGCCAGGTTTCTAGGAAGGCTTTGGAAGACTTCAGGGAGAAATTAGCGCGACTGGTGCAGTGTGGGGCTTTCTCTGAGTCCTCCGAATGTCACTAGGTACCCAGGCCTGACGACATGGAGAACTTCACACAGGACTGGCCTCTGGCTAGCATTTCTTACGCAGAAGCAGCTTCGTCATTTTCAAGCTGTAGTTTCACCTCAGATTGGAACACAAGCTCAATGTGACCTAAGAGAAAGACATATGGTGGCAGGAAAGGCAAGCTCGGTGTTGGCCGGCTGCCTGGCAGATTACTATTTGCCCTTGGGCGAGTCACTTAACCTCTCTGGTCCAGTTTTCCTGCCAACAAAACGAGAGGTTGGAAATTCCTGCTCCCTGTTTCTTCTGTATTCTTGGGGTTATAATAATTCCAGGCTCATGAGAAGTGAGGAGGAGGAGCCCAGCCTCCCTGAGCAGCAGTCATGGCGGCACTTAGACTTCTAGCTGCTCCACTGGGGAGCACCCTGCCCTGCTTGGTCCCAGGCACTTGACAAAAGGCTGCTTACCCAGAAGTTGGAGGAGCAACGCTTTTTCCTGCACTGAAGCCCGCGAGCCACCCATCTTCACACCCAGCCAGGCAGACAGACACCAGGCTTGCATCTGCCCACAAGAAGTCCACAGGAACTTCACCACTGGGATTCCTGCAGCAGAAAGGCCAGCAATGCCAATACGAGTGAACAAAAGGGGTCCTGTGAGAACAAAGAAGGCACAGGGACAATCACAGATCCTTTCTACAAGACCTGGTGGGGTATGGGGACTTAGGGAAGTCAAGAGCTGTGAGTGACACTTACGTCCTAGAGGCTCAATTATTCCTCCACTCTTGGATTTTGACAGGAGTTAGGTCCGGGCTAGTCAGACGCCTGGCATTCTGTAGAGCTCTGGGCACAAGTACCCTGTACTCTGGGCTGGGGGCAAACTGTGGTGAGATTCTGGCCAGCCCTGCCTGTTCACACTCTTAACTTTTCTTTCTTTTTTTTTCCTTTCTTTTTTTGTTTTGTTTTGTTTGAATGGTTGTTTCATTTTGTTCTTTGAGATAGAGTTTCTCTGTGAAGTTTTATCTATTCTAGAAGTCACTATGTAGACCAGGCTGGCCTTGAATTAACAGAGATCCTCCTGCTCTGCCTCCAGAGTGCTGGATTTAAAGGTGTGCACCACCATGGCCCAGCTTACACTCTTTTCTTTATAAACTATTGTTATTATAAATATGTATGTATATGTATATGTGTGTGTGATGGTGTATGGTAGTGTGTGTGTGTGTGATGGTGTATGACAGTGTGTGTGTGATGGTGTATGACAGGGTGTGTGTGTGTGATGGTGTGTATGTATGATGGTGTATGACGGTGTGTGTGTGATGGTGTATGATGGTGTGTGTGTGTGTGATGCTGTATGATGGTGTGTGTGTGATGGTATATGACAATGAGTGTGTGATGGTGTATGACAGTGTGTGTGTGATGGTGTATGATGGTGTGTGTGTGTAATGGTGTATGACGGTGTGTGTGTGTGATGGTGTATGAC
>NC_022009.1:18354385-18354810 GCF_000317375.1 Microtus ochrogaster | reverse complement strand
TGTGTGTGATGGTGTATGATGGTGTGTGTGTGTAATGGTGTATGACGGTGTGTGTGTGTGATGGTGTATGACAGTGTGTGTGTGATGGTGTATGACAGGGTGTGTGTGTGATGGTGTATGATGGTGTGTGTGTGATGGTGTATGACGGTGTGTGTGTGTGATGCTGTATGATGGTGTGTGTGTGTGATGCTGTATGATGGTGTGTGTGTGTGATGGTATATGACAGTGAGTGTGTGATGGTGTATGACAGTGTGTGTGTGATGGTGTATGACAGTATGTGTGTGTAATGGTGTATGACGGTGTGTGTGTGTGTGATGGTGTATGATGGTGTGTGTGTGTGATGGTGTATGACGGTGTATGTGTGTGATGGTGTATGACGGTGTGTGTGTGATGGTGTATGACGGTGTGTGTGTGATGGTGTATGA
>NC_022009.1:18339829-18354285 GCF_000317375.1 Microtus ochrogaster | reverse complement strand
TATGACGGTGTGTGTGTGATGGTGTATGACGGTGTGTGTGTGATGGTGTATGACGGTGTATATGTATGATGGTGTATGACGGTGTGTGTGTGATGTTGTATGATGGTGTGTATGTATGATAGTGTATGATGGGTGTGTATGTATGATGGTGTATGATGGTGTGTGTGTATATGTGTGATGGTGTATGACAGGGTGTGTGTGTGTATTTGTGTGTGTGTATATGTGTGTGATGGTGTATGATGGTATCTGTTGGGGGTGGTTACAGGAAAGTAAAAGGCTCTGCCTGCCCCTTTCAGTGGTCATAACTATCACTGGCAAGCTTGCGATGAATGGGAGGAGGTTCTGCTACATTGTTGGCCTCTGACCAAAGGGGAAGAGAGAACAAGGAGACTTCACCAGGTCCTGGGGAAAGCCCGGCCCTCTCATACAGCTTGTACAGTTGGAGGTAAAGGGACTTTGGTCCTGGGGTTGGTTTCTGGGTGCAAGTCTTGATCTGCCCATACCAACTATAGGATCCTGGGAAAGTTATTTAGTTATTTAGCAAGTCATTCTTCAGTGACCAGTTCCTGAGGGGGAAGGCCAGGCGATCAAAAAATAAAGAGATAAGAAAGCTTAACATCATGTGGGGAGATGTATTGATTGATTGATTGATTGATTGAGACAATCCCAGAGCCCAAGCTGACCTTGAACTCACTACAGAGCAGAGGATGACCTTGAGCTTCTGATCCTCCTACTTCCACCTCACAAGCTGGGACTGCTGTCACGTCCCACCACAAAACACCATGTAAAGCTCATTGCACTGCTGCATTGAGCTGGTTCCTTTGTTTTCCCTCTCTCTGCCCAGTGTCCCATCCCAGGTAGAGGCCTGCTCCGTTTGTGTGGCACTCTCTGGGCTTTAAGGAACACTGTCAGATGTTTGGACAGCCTGAGCCAGCAGCAGGGGCCTCTGCCACCCCATAAACTTACAATCCATAAGTCCCCCCAACCTACACAGTCCTTCTACTGCCCCCTAGCCTAAGCACCTGATAAGATCACCTCTTCTTCACCCTAGTCCTTCATTTGTGCCACGAATCCCTTCCCGTACCCACCCTGACTTCAACAGCTCTGCCCTGTGAGTTGTGACATCACAGGGCACCCATTATGCCATGTAGGTGTCTCCATAAGCTCGAAGCAGGGGAGTCTGGCCGAATCTGGACTTGGCTGCCAGATAACCTGCCGTCTCTGACTCAGGCTTCTTATCTGAGACATGGGGACAGCAGCGCAGCGCCCAGGCCTGCTGTGAGGGTTGAAAGGCGTGTAGCAGGTTCATACTGGCAGTCAAAAGTGCTCTATCCTTGTCCTTCTTCAACTGTTCCCAAACCAGCAGTTCCCAGCGACCTCCCAGCGTCCCAGCATTAACACACACGCCAAGCGACAGACACACTAACAGACAATGGTCGTCTGAAGCCTTTGAGTCTGGGTGAGATTTTTACGGTAACAACAGACAATGACTAGACAAGTTAACACATTGCAACAACTTATGGCCACTAACAGCTTGTACAGGAGTGCTCAGAGCCACTCTGCTGGGCTGCATCTTCATCAGAGCCCTAAGAAAGCCCCAAATGTTCTTACATCCACAGCAACCTGCTTTCAAGGAAATAAGAGGGAAGAAAGACCCGGGGGAGGGGGGAGAATGAATCACCCCTTTCTTCCTACACCATACAGGTTCCTGCTCACCATGGCCTTCTGGCCATGTCCTGATGACCGAGTTCAAGTCACAGAACCCATGGTGGGAGGAGAGAACTAACTCCCATCACGTGTACTGCGGCAATCACACACAGGCCCCCTACACACACACACACACACACACACACACACAATAATAACGGTAAATAAAATAGATACATTAGTCAGCTGTATCTATTGGATATTAAAGCCTATCCAGTCTGTAAAAGAGAGATGAGTCACTCAGCAAAGGCCACTGCACAGAACACTGGACTAGTTCATGCAAGGCCCATGTTCAACAGCCTCTTTCCAAGTTCCTTTCAGACATAGCCAATCGGTCCCTTTCCCATCCCGCTTGGATTGGGCTTCAGAGTACTCAGCGTCATGCTCCAGCCTCCACTTCCACAGAGTCTGGGCCAGAATTACAGCTGAGGCCTATCTGTCCTCCTGGCTCTAACAGGACAAAGATGACACACCAAAAGGAACAGGCTAGAGAGCAAAAGCCATCCTACCTCCATTGCTCCCCCTCCTCCTCCTAAACCCATTTACATGACAGTGAAAACCTAGAAGGCAAGGAACAGAAATACTGATTTTAATGATGGTACTAGACTAGTGCCCATGCTGAGAGGAGCTCCGTGCCAAGGATGATGGGGAATTGGGAACCGACAGCTCAGCAGCAGCTGGAATGGGAAAGAGTCATCCAGCAGTCAGGGTAAGCAAGACACGGGCCCCACTCCTCCCTCAATGAACCTCTTTCCTTAGACAACTTCCCAGCACCAGAGAGAGTGTCAGGCACTTATGCAGGCCCCGGAACTTTCCAATGGGAAATAGGACATAAGCCACATATACAATTCAAACTTCTCTAGTAAATTTTTTAAAGCGGGGTAAAAGGGAACAGGTAAAATTAATTTCAATAGTAGACTGGAGGCTGGGGACTCGGCTCATGATACAGCATGTGCTTGGCATGCATAAGGCCTTGGGTGCAGTCCCAAGAATTTGGTACTGGGATGTCTCAAAGCTTCAAATAGTATCATTTCAACACAGGAAAAAAAAATTAGTGAAGTTATTTGAATTTCTTTTCGTGATGCTGTCTTTGAAATCCAATATATATTTTTATAGTATGTTCCAATTTGGATACCAAGATTTCACTAGAAATAGCCTGTCTTGAGAATTCATAAAAAAAATTACAGTTAAAAATACAGATCCCACATAGAGATATTCTTTTAAACATTCCCAAAAGTTTTCCAACAACTGAAATCAGTGTCTGTTTTAAAGTTTAAATCAATAAAAATCAAATAAAACAAAAGATTCAGCTTCTCTGAGAGATACAGGTGATGACGTCAAGGACTGCAAACATGTGGGTGTGGATCTGGGGAAGGCAGCTCTGTCCACCTACACAGAGGTGTCCGCCTTGCTCCTGACCTTGTAAACCTTCTCAGAACCTTGGGGCTGGCTGCCCCTAGGATTCTTGCCCAGGCCTAATGCCCTGCATCCTGTTGTCCCACCTCTGTCTAGGCCATTGCTTGGCCCACCTACCTGCCCAGTGTTGACTTCCAGATACTCCGGCTCTATACTGACTCCTCAAACAGGCCCCCCCCACCTCACTCTGAACTCCAGCCCACGTTGCCTGTCCAGGTGTGGTACAGGGACTCTACTTATCTGGGGTTTTTAAGAGATGCTGTATTCTGTTAAACAAAAAAAAAAAAGGGAATATTCGCAATCTTGAGGTACACCCAGGAATGAGCTATCATCTCGAGATTCCTACTGTTCTTGGGGAAAGCCCTGACAATTTTCACATTCTCATGGTGTGGTACCAAGATACCATCTGTATTCTCCCCGGAAATCCCTTATCGCTCGCTGTTCCACGGTACTTTCCAGAACTGCCTTTGCCCTGTCTTTTGTTTGCTTCTTTATCTGTGGTTCTGGGTTGGTGAATGATTTAGGTGCTGTGCTTTGTCCTAACCACTGTGCTCCTCCAGGCACAACAAAACCACAACAGACATCACTAATTGATCACATGTTCCTTCTCCATGAGCCTTAGAGTGAGCTCTACCTCAACCCCTGGGATACTGCCCCAAAGCCCCGCCTCCATAACCCAATCTCAGAAAGCAGTTCCACAGGAAAGGAAAAAGGATGGCTTCACACAAAATAACAAAAAAAAAAAAAAACCCTGTCAACTCACAAACACCAGTTCCCCATTCCCATCCCCAGAGCTGACTGACTCAGCAATGATGGAGAGTCACACAGGTCCCCTCCAGCAAGGGCACCTGCAGGCCAGAGCTTCAGAACGTCTTGCAGTGAATTGCCCTGAGACATCAGCAGGTCTCTCTATCTGCATCTAGAAGCAGGGATCCAGAACTGCTGTGACAAGGTAGACATAAAATTGAACTCTGGAAGCAGTGTCTGGAAGGTCATGGTTGCCCGTGCAACTGACCTGTATGACCTCAACCGCAAAAACAAAGCCTTGCAGCCAGTCAGGAACGCACAGGAACACACAAAGCCCATCATCCATCATGTGAGCACCGGGGAAGCCACTTGAACCTCACTGAAAACAGCTGAGTGGGGTCCCCTGTCCTGCTGGCCTTGGTTGCTCCTGAACAAGTGCTACCTGTTCATCTGGGGACAGCTTCAGCCCTCAGAGGCTCAGGTAAAAGAATCCCAAGGTCCTGCCTGTATTGCCAGAAAAACGATTCTAGCATCTCAGCTGGACCTGAGGAGAATACCACCAAGGAAACAAAGGAGGGCTTCACCAGATACCCCGCTGAGGCCCTCTGCAACCCACACAAAGCACTCTCTAGAGCCAGGCCTCCCGTCTTGCCCCATTCCAGGACTTCAAAGGGCCCCTTTCTCCTGTGCCATTAGAGGCACCAGTGCGCTCCCTTCCCCCTCCTGAGTCCCACACCACACATATCACACACACACACACACAACACATGATACCACAGGACACAGGCCACATCACACACAAACACATGTATAACACGCTTGAAACATATGCCGCACACCCACACACTGTGCGTGAGTATTTCACTAATCCCACACTCTAAGGACAAAGTGTTCCAAGCCATAGAACATTAAGAAACAACACTTGCAAATAGATTTGATCATCTTGCTGGAAAATGATTCTGAAATGAATGACACAGTTCCCTGACTTGCCAAGCTGGCACACCAAATATAATTTATCACTTCTTGGCGATTCGGGGATGCATCTCTGAGCCTGTCTTTACCACGGCCCTTGAGGCCTAATGATCCGGTCTCCACCTCTGGCTGTTTCCTCCTGGCTCAGGCTGCCCTAGCCAAGGACACCATGCATTACAACCTCCAGGGATGGGGCTTGCAGTCAGCTGTTTGGAACACACAATCTCTCCCTAGATGTCTGCATGGCTCCGTCTCTTTCGATTCAAACCTCTGCTCGAATCCCAGCTTACCAGAGACACCCTTCCTGGCCCCCTTCACCCATTTCTCTGCCCTCCTACATGGCTTTATTTCATTGTCACACATCTGCGGCTACCTATGTCTTGTCCATATGCTTATTGTCTGCAAGGACCCAAGCTCCTGGAAAGCAGGGCTATTCCTGTTCTTCTAATGCTCATAACAGTCCTGGCACATAGGACGTGCGCGGTAAACAACTGTCAAGACAGTGACTAAGGGATGCATTCGGCATTTTACCAGTGGCAGCAGTCACTCCTATTTCGGGTTGGCTCTTTGCTGTCATCTGTTTTCAGTATGTCTGCAGCTCCCAGGGATTCCATTATCATCCCTCTGATGGTCTCCTGTATCTGTAAGCAAGGAAAAGCTAAAGGTGGCCAAGAGATGACCACCCTGCCGAACTACTCAAAGGATGTTGATGTTTTTTTTCCCTGGCTGTGACCTAAGGGCAATCACACTTCTGTCTTCTTCTAGCTAGGTTCTGGGTACAGGTCCTTGTAGCTTCCTTCTGGTTGTGAATTGTTGAAAGGTCTTAGTCTACCCGGGGACACTTCTCCAAGCACACCCTTGCACATCCCAGATGCACTCAGAAACCTTCAGCAGAAGCAGCCACATGGCTCCACCAGTCAGTAGATGGCTAAATTCCTTATGGAGAGGTCAAAGTTCCCAGCACTCCAGGAGACTGGCTTTTATATGCCTGGCCCTCTGGCCTTATTTTCTCCTTCAGGAAGAGGAGGTCTTGAGCCCAGAAGGGCTTTGCAGTCTGAGCTGGAAGGGACGGCTGAGATAGAGAATGGAAGTGATTCACCTGGGGATACAAGCCCCTCGGCTGCAGGGCTGAGTTTACAGCGGTTCCCTGGGCATCCATTCATAGCCTGTCTGCATCCCGCCCCATGTATCACCTTCTCAAGCACCAGCCTCAGTTTCTCCTGGGCCAGTCCCCCTGTAGGGCCATCAAGGAGCCAGGGAGAGTCTAGGATGGCCAATCTCACACTCTGGGCACACTAAGAGTTTGTCACCCCTCTGTGAGCTGTGACAATGTTTTTGACTATCAGAGAGCCATGCTGAACCCCATGAAACAGCAGGAGGAGGCTTTCCCTGGAACTGACTTACTTCCAAGCCAGCCACATGTTGTTCAAAGGAGCTTTAAGCATAATATAGAAAAACAAAGCACAACAAACAAGGTTCTTCTGTTTGTCTCCTTACCCAAAGTAACCCTAATCTCCCAATCATTCCTGGTTTAGATGTTCAACAAGGTCCTTTGGGTGGTTCCGAATCTCGGGCCAGACTACCCATGGGTGTGGCTGAAACCTGGGCGATAAGGACACAGGCAATCCTGAGCTGCTGCCTCTTCCATAAGCCAGCGGTTGTGGGTGGGCGTGGGGCGTGGAGGGGAATGTGGAGGCTGGGGTGACCTCGGGGGTGTGTGCCAGGCCACATTGTCCTAGAAAGTAAAGGCTAAGCAAGACCCTAGTTGAAAGGACAAGTAATTTGCCAGTGGTACCTAAGTTGAGTCAGGAAACAGATGTGGGATGCATGAAACTGCCAGGCAAAAACCACCAAAGTACCAAGGGAGCATCTGGAGCAGGACATTTGCTGAAGCCCCACCCCCTGGCTATTCAGCTGAGCAGAGGACCCTGCTGGCTTCCCCCCTCCTTCCCTGCTGGGCTGCTCTGAAGAAATAGAGGGGCGGAGCACACAGCAGCTGAAGGTTCCTTTATTCACCCTCCTCCTCCCAGCCCCAGCAAGCGAGGTCAGGCCTGCTTCTCAGGGCGCCCGGTCTCCTGCTGTGCAATAATTGGACCCTATTTTGTGACAGTGAGTCTTTTTTTTCTCCCCTACCTGCTGCTATTGGAAGCATTTATCTGCTGACTTGGGCCTGTGGAGAGACACCCTGGTGGGCCTTGAACTATGTAGGCTGGTTCTGCAGGAAAGCCTTACCTTCTGTTGCAAAGAAATCTCCCTGCAACTGTACCCACCAGCCCCTTCTGGACCCCGCTCTCCAAAGGAAGGTGGTTCTAGACCCACCTCCAGGTGGCAAGGAGACAATCAGCTCAGCAGCAGAACTGAACCTCACAGTGGCCACTGTGGGCACCCATCCACAACCCACATGCTTGTGGGCGTGTGCACAGATACACACACACCAACCCGCACACCCGCCTTTTCAATAGCCGGCCTCTGTTTCCATCCTAGGTCTGTCTTCCTGCCAGCCTATCAAAGAGCCAAAACCCAGTGATGTTCAAATCTCTTATATAAAGTAGCAAAGTACACTGTGCCTGCAACCCCGGCCCCAGCAAGGCTGAGACAAGAGGATTTTCGTGAGTTCCAGGACAGCTGAAGCTACAAAATGAGAACCTGTCTCAAAAATAAGATCAAACAGCCGTGTCTGCATAACCTTCTGAATACTTTAGAGCATGTCTAGCTTCTTTTTTAATATTTTATTTTTAATTATGTGTATCTGTATGTATCTGAGTGTGGGTTTGTGCAATTTGAGTGCAGTGCCCACGGAAGGCAAAACCTGGTTCCTCTGAAAGATGCTCCTAACTGGTCGGTCACGTTCCATGTCTGGATTCTTAAACAGAGATGACAATGTAAATGTAAAAGCAGTCCTTCTAGAGCACCCTGTACAGAATGACAAGGGGGAAGTGTGCACATGCTCAGTACAGACACAATTTCCCTCCAGTATTCTGACTTGTGAAGCCGAGTGCACAGATGTAGATCTGAAGGGCTACCTGGGGAAGCCAACCAGGATTTCGCCAGGGAAAAGCCAGCACAGCAGATCTAGAGTCTTAAACACCCAGATCTAGTGCGCTCACTCCACAGACTGTGGGGAAGCCTCAGTTTACCCCTGTGCTGATTGCACATTCGTTGGTACCTAGTTCATGGGGCTGCTGTAGGAGGGAGCTCTGAGCTACAGCTTGGGCAATACTTGTCCTATGTCAGAAGTACCAAATGCTTGCCGCTATCATCAATGTCACCCAGAGCAGGCAGTTAACACAGGCTGGACTGAGAAGCCTGAATCAGTTCTCAGAGCCGCAGTATGAGATTGTCCAGTGCAAGCCTGACATCTAAGTCAATCAAATTTGGTGCCCCCCGGGGTCATTAATTGACCTCACATGAAAGCTTATTGCCCCTGTTCATTTCTGGAAGGCCTGGGTCTCAGTCTGTCCGTCCCTTGTGACTTGTCGGCTGCTCTGGGTTCCCCGAAGAAGCAGGCAGGGCATAAATCTTCAATCTTCTAACTGTAATGAACTACTTGGCTGCAGGCTCCCCTCTGACCTTAAGGTGGTTTCTTCCATTATAACATGACAGTTCCCTGGACAGCTTAGGTTGCCTTGCCACCCAGAGCTCCCTCCATTGTCCACCTTAAATGGTATTTTTTCCCCATCTCAGAGCTTCCTCTGCTTGCTGAGCTGACAAATACAGCCACCACAGAAGGAAGCCAAGTCCCTTAGGCCTCCCAGCATCTAGTGGGGGATCACTGGATGGTGGGGGCTACGGTTGTGGCAGAGAAATAATGGGATTGATGGGGGGATGAGGAGCATCCTAACATGCATCCTGTGTCCTTGGCCCTCTGGCATCCCTGTGAGGGCTCTCTCCAACTTTGGCTGCCTCTGAGCTACCCCCACATCCCAGGAATAAAACCCATGGACACTTTACATCTGAACACACTGGCAAAGGGAATTGTGGGTATTAGCGGTTTTTCTCTTGCTAACCTCTTTCTCATATATAGGGCCTAGACAAATTGAATACAAAATCATTTTCCATCATTTGGACAAATCATATTCCCACAGTTCTAAAATGTACACATTATAAATAAAATCCAAATTCATTATTGAACCTTAGTTCTCAGAGAACAGCACCAGAAAAGCCACCATCAGTGTCCCCTTCTACTAGCGATGGAGTTTCCTGAAAGACCTAAAGGAAAGGTTACAACAGAACCTCCTGACAGCTCATGACTGACTATACTGTCTCACAGCACCCTGGAGAACCTCCAAAGAGACTTTCCTCCTTCTAGAAATCCACCCTCTGTTTATTAAGGCACTAACAAACCCGGCCAATTATTTAATCCAGGTTGAACAAAGACTAGCAAAGGTCCAGAGATGGTACTTTGTCCGTGGCTACTCAGCACTGTTTCAACTTCAGGATAAGAAACTCCTGTTGAGCCAATGCGTGGAGATACTTAGCTGCGATCTTAATACCCAGGGGACCGAGGCAGGAAGGTTTTGAGTTCAAGGCCAGCCTGGGCTACTGTGTCTCAAAAAACAACAAATGAGCAACAAGGAAGATGAAAGAAAGGAAGAAAAGAAAAGAAGTTCTGGTTCACAAAAATTCATGCCTAAACTTTTCATGTGTTAAATAGTTTTGTTTTCAAACAATGTAAAATGAAATTCCGTGTAAGACTTTGGCCTCTCACTCATCCCTGTTAGAGAACTGGTATACGGAAAACCTGAATCCTGAACCAAACAACCACAGACTCCAACCCTGGCTGCTTGGCCTCCTATATCAGCTGGCCTCCTCTGCCAGTGTAGATCAGTATAGACTCAAATGGATGCTTCCAAATATGTCCCCTTGCCCAGCACAGGCAAGGAAAAGTAACAAACCTTGTCACATGGTAAAGCTGCCAGAAGGGTGGAAGTCAGCTTCTCCCTTGAATCCTAACTTCCACAACCAAATCTTCATATCCGAATTTGTGACACACAGGCTGAGAGCAAGACAGAATATGGAGACTCAGGGCGTCTCTGAGAAATTTGGCCATAGGGTTGCCATGCCGACAGCCCACAACGCAAACAAGCACTCCAAGGTCCAGAAGTAACTTGGCTGGCTTTGAACAGGCCAGGCAACAGAGTGAAGGCAGAGCTGCCTCCAGGACCAGACTCTCACACAGACCCTCCCTTTCCAGCTTTAGCTCTGGTTCCCAGGGGAGTGGTGATGATGTCTGTCTGACTTTGCTCAGCCTCTGACAACAGGGCAGGCCACCTCATTCTCTAAGAATCTGAAATTATGGCCCAACTCAACAAAGAGATGTTTGGAAATGATTGACAGTGAATAGTTTATCAAAACTTTCAGAGAGCCATCGAATCTTTAGCAACACCTGCCCCCTTTTAAGTTCAACAAAAAGTCCACCTCCTGAAGGCGCTTGAGCCTGCGTCGCCTTGCCTTTCTGCCTCGGCAGGCTGGAGCTGTGGATAAGTCAGGGGACTGAAGCTGGAGCTGTTTGTTCACTGCTCCTAGTGAGCAAAAATCTTGTTGCACTCCTTTACCAAAGAGGTACTTATTAAATCCGGCTGTGTGTATCAATGTGGGGATGCAAAAGGCATCCCGCATGGTCCCTGCGTGCACCGCTTACATTCGGCTGAGAATCAGGTGGAAGCGAGTTACTCAAGATAGGAATACAATGCATCAGGCCCGACGCTGGCAGAAGAGGCATCTCAGGCTAAAGCCTAAGAATAGCGAGTGCTCTGGCTGTGCTCCCAAGTAGCAAGAGAAGGCTCTGCCACCCAGTTCCCTGGGACTCCCATTCCTGCCTTTTGCTCTGTACCTTCACTTCCCAGTTCCCAGGTATCTCCCCAATCCTCTCCCCACCCCCACTTTACACTGAGCTTCGGTCTATACCCCCTACCAGCAACAAGTCGCCTGCAGGAATGAGGGGCAGGGAAGTGTTCACAAGTGTCCCCCCCCCAACTTGTAAAATACATCCCTCAAAATATTTGCTGGATCCCACCAATAGCGCCCCCACTAAACACACATCCCAATCTGGGCGTCTCATCCGAGAAGCACAGGAGACAGGTGTCCCAGCCAAAGTCAGGGTCCGGACTTCTGCATCAGAGGGTATAGAAGGTTCTTTGAGATCAATGCTCTCTTCCCCTGTCTCCTACCCCTTCCCCTCCTCCTCTTCCAGATGACAGCTACCTCCTGACAGGTCATCAGAGAAAGGGGCAGGGAATCTGGCCAGCTGCCTCACCCCTTTGGTGCTGGCCTTAGGCTGTGTAGAGCAGGGCGGAAGTCATCAGAACTAAGAATAGGGCATCTGAGACTCGGTGTGGGAACTCACTGGAGTTTAGAGCCACCAATGTTTTTGTTGTTCCTGTTCCAAGCAGTCAGTCCACATAAATCTCAGGGTCCTAGCATGTATAGGTTTTTCCTCCACTCTGTCCAAACATTGGCAAGGGTTTTGGACGCCATGCCCTAGGTACGGGACAAGTGGACAGTCTCAGCATTATTTGCATAGATGCACCCCAATTTTGGAATCTAGATTAAAACACAAACCTTAAGGCCTAAGGTCTCCTCCCACCAGGCCCAGAAAGCAATCCTATCTGTAAGTTTTTACTTCTTTATTGGTCTGTTTTTGTTTGGTTTTTCAAGACAGGGTTTCTCTGTGCAGCCCTGGCTGTCCTGAAACTCACTCTGTAGATCAGGCTGACCTCGAACTCACAGAGATTGGCTTGCCTCTGTCTCCCAAGTGCTGGGATTAAAGGCGTGCACCACCACCACCTAGTTTACTTCTTTTTCAGTACGGTGATGTGAGAGAATCTGGGGCAGGATGGGTATCTGCAGAACCATCCTCATAGTCTTGGATTTCGCTGAAAATACCTTGTATTCTACTGGGTACAGGTGTCAGTACTCCTGACCTTGTGCCTTCGGGAGAAGCTCCTGTCTCATCATCTTCCAGGTTCAGATTTTTCCGGGTCAAAATGGCACCCTCCCCCCACTCTCCTACTCCCTCACAGGTCTTTGCTCTTCCTTCTGGTACTGATTGCACTAAGCTGCCCCTGTCCAGCAGAGTGTCCCTAGAGGTCACCTGCTCCCATAGGAAGAACACTCCCTTCTCAGCGGTCTCCCGAAGAATCCCACGTCTCTTTCCTCAACAGGTGCTGGGCCTGGTAACACGAAACCATCACCAGCCGACCAGGCCAAAGTGTTGACAGAAACGCCCCCTACAGGCTCCGCAAGCCCCCACCGGGGGTCTACTGGGCAGCTAAGTCCTCCCCCTACTCCCGGCCCTAGTTCTGCCCCGGCTCCTGGAGTGCTACACCGCTTTTGTTTCCACGGCTAGCTCAGACGTCAGGAGGGTGATCTAATGAGAGGGAATTGCAGAGCCCAAGAGCAGATACTGTCCCCTTCTTCTGCAGACCCTAGTGATGGGGGAGCGCATACAGGACAAGCCTTCTCCCGGTCCCCGGGGAGCCAGAAAACACCTCTGGGGAAAAAAGTGGTCAATATCGAAGAAACGGGTCCAAGTTGATCTGGGATGAGGAGACATTAAGCCAAGAGCTGCGCTCAGCTACCATTCCATACCCACGCCGCCACCCGGCGTCCTTTACCCCAGAGGCTGGAGACAGGGTGCGCACCGCCACCTACGCGCTCTTGCTGCGCTCTGCTCCCACCACCCGCTCGCTGCACTCCAGGGCCAGCCACCCTCTGGGGATGGCAAGGAGCCCACAGCCCCCCAGTCCCCAGGCCCGGCAGCGCGGGGCCGCGAGAGCCGCCACGTTCCCAATCGCGCGCGCACGCCGGGCCCACCAAACTTGCAGCACTTTCTCCCTGCCCCCACACGCTGTCACCCTCCCTGCATCCAAGCACCCTGGCCCCTCCGGGCCGGCACAGGTTGCCATAACAACGGGCAGGAATTCTCGAACATATACAAAGCCTGAACGGCTCTCGGGGCACGCAGCCCCCGGCCGGGCCCCGCTCCCTGGGCTAACAGCGCAGGGGCAGAATGCGAGCTGCCGCTCACCGGGTGCGCAGAGCGTACTCACAATGAGCGGGATGGTGCGGTCCTCGCGGGGCTGCTCCGATCTCCCGCCGGCCCTCTGCGCGCCGCGGCCGCCCGAGGATGCTGCATGGGCTCGGTTGTCCTGCCATAAGTAGTAGAAAGTGCCCAGGATCCAGGCTACGGTCAGGATGGCGATGGCATTGGCTCGGATCTTCCTCATGGTGGGCGGACTGGCGCCCCGCGTGGGGCCCGGGGCCGGCGTGCTCTCAGGGTCGGGGCGGAGGCGCTCACTGCCCCAACTGTTATCGCTCGCTCCGGGCTGCTCAGTCCTGCAGAGCAGAAAAAGGAGAGAGGTTGTGGTGGTGGTGGTGGGGGTGATAGGAAGAGACAGGAGCGCGGAGCGATCCTCACGGTCCTAATGCCCTTCAGCCCCGAGAGCGCGCGGCCCCGGGCGCCCATTCATTCGCGCGCCTAGCGGGCTCGGCGCTCCAGACGCCGCGGGCGGCCCGGGCCACTGCGCACCGGCTGAAGAGCGCGCCCGCTGGGAAGTAGCGCGAACCTTCCTCCCGCACCCGGGGCCTCGGCCAGACAGACACCCGAGCGGAATGGCGATGGGCCTGAGTCGGTCTCGGCTCGCAACGCTCCGCTACCCCTCTACGGTCCACTGCCCCCGCGCGGTCCTGGTCTGTCTATCCACCCACCCCACCCCCACCCCACCGCCGAACAGCCCTGAGTCACCTACGGTGTTGCGCGACCCCTGGCCTTGGCCCGAGTGGCGTAGCGGTAGTTTCGGGCGGCGCTGTGAGCTGCGCTCTGGCGTGGGGTTCAAGGGTGTTCAACTAGTCCTTCGAAGGGGGCAAGGCTGGCTGGGAGGCAATCTTGACTCTGCACCGGAATCCTCGGCAACCTAGCATTCCCAGTCGCCCCGGTGGTCCGGTGAGGGAGGAGGCGTGGAAGCTGATGCACTTGACACTCGCGGAGAGCCAGGTGAAGCTGCGCTGCCACACAACCAAAGCAAGTAAAGGGATGCAACTACTGGACATCCTTCACTAGCTTGGGGGCTCCTAGCTTTCTCGTAGCTCCCTTCCACTCCGGCTTCACTGTTCCCTGACTAATCCTGATGCATCATCACCAGCCCATTAGAATGAAAGGGCTATAGAGGCCACGCCAAAGGGCAGAGCCCAGTCTACAAGCCTTCTGACACTTTACAGACAAAGTGCAAAATAAAGTGGTGACAGACGTCATCTAGATTCTGATTCTGCAGAGGCTCTGGGGTTGATAAGAGGTGAGAAGCAGGTGTGAATAATTCAGACTCCAGGCAGAAGACAGGACGGGCTAGGGCCTGTCAGGCATAGGAAGACACTCAATGAATAGCTGTGAGATACCAAAGGACATACTGCAGAAGAAGAAACAATTTATTGCAAAGCTGTCTTCGGTAATGAACTATAGAAATGATTCCAGGAAGTATAGTGTTGCAAAGTGGTCTTTAGGAAGGCTTCTCAGAGACGGTGGGTGAATCTGGGGGATGGGAGGGTAGGTGAATCTGGGGGATGGGAGGGTAGGTGAATCTGGGGGATGGGAGGGTAGGTGAATCTGGGGGATGGGA
>NC_022009.1:18336933-18339729 GCF_000317375.1 Microtus ochrogaster | reverse complement strand
TGAATCTGGGGGATGGGAGGGTAGGTGAATCTGGGGGATGGGAGGGTAGGTGAATCTGGGGGATGGGAGGGTAGGTGAATCTGGGGGATGGGAGGGTAGGTGAATCTGGGGGATGGGAGGAAAATCCTAAACCGGCAGAGAAGAGTGAGGAGAGGGCAGGGGCAGCCACGGTCCTGAGGATAGTACTTCTGTGGAAAAAGAGAGAGTTCTGGATACCGCCAAAGACCTGGTTTGAATTGAGACTAGCCAAGCCGACAAGTCTGGATTCTGGAAGGTCTTGTATACCAAGAGCAGAGTGGACGGGGTGGTGCTTTTCGGATGGTGTTGGATATGTTGGTTCTTTGGAAAACCCAAGGCGGGTCAGGCTTGCACATGAAGTCATCTGGGGAATGAGGCAAACAGTGAGATCACAGCATGTCCTGCCTCCCACATCAGCATCAGCGGAGATACAGTGAAATGAGATGGTGTTTCTTTGTATTTCCGGCACTTGGCACTGAACCCTAATAGAAGCTTGATGTATTTCTACTGATGGGAAGATCCCAGTGTTTTATTTAGGGAAACCCAGGATCATTATAGAATAGTGATACTTTGCCTTAGAGAAATGCCCCAAAACAGGACCAGGCACGGAACCTGCCTGTAACCCAGGTGAGATGGGGGGAGGAGAATCAAGAGTTTGAGACCAGCCTTAGCTACATAGTGAGTTTGAAGCTATGGGACCTTGTCTCAAGGGGAGGTCTCCAAATGGCCCAATCAGCAGTGTGACTCTAAGTAAAGATGGTGTGACAGAGAATCTCACAGTGAGAGAAACAGGGAGTCAGGCTTTACCAGTGTGGCAGGCACAAACAAGAGAGGCAAGGTGACAAAGACACCATGGGCCCTGAAGCAGCCGGCCAGCCTTGCTCTCCCAAGATTCTTGCAGGGAGTGTTTAATCATACTGTGTGGGGCCAGGATTCATCTGCATCTCTGTCACTTTTGATTTTCAGAGTTTGGGCAAAGAGTGCAGCTCCTGGTGACAGGCTCCAAACTCACCCTTACGTGTAGGAGTTGGAGCTGGGCCAGGTCAAACTGACATCAGATTAGTGAGGTTCTGATGGCACCAGAGGGACACACAGTGAGGAGGAGGAGTGCCAGCGGTGCTAGCGCACGCCTTTAACCCCAGCACTCAGAAGGCAGAGGCAGGTGGATCTCTGTGAGTTTAAGGCCAGCCTGGTCGACAGAGTGTGTTTCAGGATTCTCAAGGCTACATAGAGAAACTCTCTCAAAAACAAAACAAATGAAAAACCTAGGAAGAGGAGATGGAATCGGGCAGAGTTTCTACTAGTCTCAGAACCTCAGAACTCGCGGGACAAAACTGTTATTACTGACTCCATCCCTAAGAGAAGCCTCTCCACCTCCAGTGCCACCACAGAGGAGCACTGCCGTGTGAGCAACCTCCGTGGGCACTTCCCTGAGCATGGAAGTAATGATCTCACTTGACATAAAGGTTGGCTCGTGTCCCCTTCAGCCACGGTTGCCCTGGACAGGCAGGGGATTAGGAGCTGCCCTCTCGGAGACAGCTTCTAATCTTCCATTATTTTCAAATCCCAAATGGCTCAGAGCTGAGCACCCCCTGGGAGTTCCATGCTGGTGTTAGGAGCAGTTCCTCAGTCTAGCAGAAGCATAGGGTTAAAGTAACCGTGAGAGGCCTGCATGCTCCTAACAGTCCCTGAACTCGGGAAACCCCAAGAGTAATCCTGCTGCCCCGAGGTGTTTTAGGTTTTCAGGTGATGCACTGGACCAGGACTCCATCTGTGCTCTGCAGCGCTCCCACACCCTGAGCTGAGCTAATCATCACACGGACAGATGAGGAGCCAGCCCTCGGGAGGCCTGCAAGGACCACATCCAGAGACCAGTGCCGGGCTGTCTGTGCCCGGACCTTACCCACCCCAGCCTGTTTCCTCCTGGGTAGAAGGAGGGGTATGAAGGCTCCTCTGCCACGTCTGCAGATCCCTTCCCAGGTTCTAGTACCTTAAGCATCTTCTGCCATTTGGCATTCCTCTCAGGCACAGTGCGCCTCTTCTACAGGTACCAAAGCCACTACTCAGAGGGAGCTAAGGAAAATGTCGCCAGTTCTGGGTTCCCAGAGCCTCCCAGCACTCTCCTCTGACTATCTGGGTGGGGACCGGGAAGAGTGGGCAGGAGAGGGGGTTCACATCAGCGGAGGCCCTTGCTACTGGAGCAGGCCAGGTAAATTCAGAGTTGACTGTTAGCTATGAGGAGGTGGCTTGGGTCCATTGTCAACCTCAGTCTTCTCAACTGTACAGGGAGGGCACCAAGTGCCTGTGCATTGGTGGGGGAGATGGGATGAAATAACACATGAGATAGATAGGGTCACCTCAGGGCTCCAGGGCTCCATCCCTATGGGCATGCTGTGGCTGCCTGGGGGAGTGGGGCCTGAAAAGGCAACCCCTAAAGCCAGCCCAAAGCACATGCAAAAGGGGCTTACCACTGCTGCCCAAAACAGAGCCCAGAACAGCTTCACAGCCACCCCTGACATTAGTGAAGACAGAGTGCCCTGCCCCCAGCTGAATAGCTGCTTCTCCCAGAGCTTCTGCTAACTGGAGACAACGGAAGGGAGAAGAAGCATAGAGCAGGACCCCAGCCTCCCTGTGACCATTGCCCTTGAGACCCAGGCCTCCTCCCCACTGCATTAGAAGCCCAGAGGGGGGCTGGAGAGATGGCTCAGCGGTTAAGAGCATTGCCTGCTCTTCCAAAGGTCCTGAGTTCAATTCCCAGCAACCACATGGTGGCTCACA
>NC_022009.1:18333027-18336833 GCF_000317375.1 Microtus ochrogaster | reverse complement strand
ATACACACAGACAGAATATTGTACACATAATAAAACAAATAAATAAATATTTAAAATAAATAAATAAAAGAAAAACTAAAAAAAAAATCATTTGAACTAGAAGCCCAGAGGGGTTCTAATGAACTCCTAGAGAGAAACCCTGTTTTAAACCTTCCCTTCTCCCATACCTGTCTGCTCTGAGCAAGGAGGAAGGCTGGAAGCACAAACAGACCAGATGTAAGCACATGACACACAGTGCTGACACCAAGTCTCAGAATCCTATCTATCCCTTGGGAAGGCTGTATCATCCCCCCCAATAGTGAGGAGACCCATGCCTGCAAAGGTTAGCAGCCACCCACTGGAACACTTGTTACCCACCGCCTCTAGCCATGCTCAGCATACCAATTGTTGATGTCGGATGCCCTTTTGTATGTTGTGACTATGTCTTATTATCATTGTTTAATAAAGAAGCTGGGGGAAAAAAAGCCGATTTGGCCAATAGCCAGGTAGAATAGAGCCAGGTGGGAAATGCAAGCAAAGATAAAGGGAGAAAGAAGGCAGTGTGGGGAGACACCAGCAGCCACAGGGGAATCAAGATGTGAGGTAACAAGCCACGGGCCTTGTGGCAAAATATAGAATAACAGAAATGGGTTAATTTAAGTTGTAAGAGCTAGCTAATAATAAGTCTAAGCTAATAGGATAAGCCGTTTATAATTACTATTATGCCTTAGAGTGGTTATTTGGGAACTGGTGGGTGGGAGAGAAAACTCCAGTTACAACTTGTATCTAAGGAAAAGGTGAATTCTGAACTTATGGAGACCCCTGCAGATGGGGGAACCTGGCTCTTTGAAAGGCTCTTCCAATCTTACAAGTCCTCTACCTCCTGTTTGTCCTGAAGCAATGACTTTTACTAGTTTCCACCATTGGAGTGTAAACTTCCTGAGAACAGGGTCAATTAGCCTCTTGTGTGCTCTTGTTCTCCCCCCCCCCCCGCCTCGTGTGTGTGTGTGTGTGTGTGTGTGTGTGTGTGTGTGTGTGTGTGTAGAGCAGGCTTTCTTTTGGCCCACAACCAGCTCCCAAATCATGACATGGAAGCTTATTAGTTATGAATGTTCGGCCTTATGCTTCTCCCACTAGCTCTTATAATTTATTTTAACCTATCTCCCTTCATCCATGCTTTGCCTCAGAACTTTTTACCTTTCTTTCTGTACGTCCTACTTTCACTGCTTCACCTGTGTCTGTCTGTCTGTCTGTCTGTCTGGTCTCTCCCTCATTCTCTCTTCTCTCCTCTTCTCCTCCTGTTTATTCTCTCTGCCCACTAGGCCCACCTATCCCGCCTCTGCCTAGCTACTGGCCACTCAGCTTTTTATTAGACCAGTCAGATGCCTTAGGCAGACAAAGTGAAACAACAACGCATCTTTACATAATTAAACCAAATGCTGCATAAACAAATGTAACACACCTTTACGTGGTTAAAGTAATAATCCACAGCATAAACAAATGTGACAATCTTTGCCGAGTTAAAGTAATATTCCACAATGCGTGTGTGCCTGTGGCATGTGCACATACACGCTTGCCTGCACATACTTGAGTGTGCCACGGTGCACATGTGGAGATCAAAGGACAACTTTTTGAGAGTGTGTTCCCTCCTTCCTGGTTTGAAGCAGGGTCTCAAGGTTTTGCTACTGAGCTGCATACTCCAGGCCAGATGACCTTGAGCTTCTCCGTCTCTGCCTCCCATCTCTCTGTAGAAGTGCTGGGATTACGTGTCCCACTTTTTGACATGGATTCCAGGTTCCTGAGCTTGTTCAGCAAGTACTTTTACCATCTGAGTTTTCCCCTTGGCCCCTCGTGGATTCCTTTTGTTTATTCTTTTATTTTTTACACTTATTAATTTGGCAGGGGGTGGGCACAGTACATGTCATGGTGCACAAGTGAAAGCTCACTGTGTGAGTTCTAAGATTGGAACTCAGGTTGATAGGTTCGGTAGCAACTGTCTATACTCACTGAGCCACCTTGCCTCATAGATTCTTACATGTGTTTATCACCACTTGTTCAGTGCTTATGGGAATGACACACAAAACATTCTCTTCAAACATTTGTCAATGGGAAAAAATGGAGCAAGAAAAGGCATGGATCTCTAATGCATGTACCTCCCTAAGACAAACACTTGAGAGATGAATACAGAACCAGAGAAAGGGGGTAACTTGTAGGGGCAGGGGCAGGTAGTGAGCCCCCTAGCTGCTTCTCTTGGAGCAGCTGGATCTGACCTCTAATCATAGTTAGAGGTTAAACACTGCTGTCCTAAGATGATGGGATAAGAGAACTTTTAGGGTTCTGAAAATTGATACCGGGCTAGTGGGGTATTGCTATGACAGACCTGACCATGTTGTTTTGGGAAGGTTGTGGAAGAACTCTGGAACTTTGGGCTAGAAAATTCATTGAGTGTTGAGAGCTCAGTAATCTGTATGATCTTAGAAGATAATGTTGAGAGCAAAGCAGATGATGGAGGCCTGGCTTGTGAGTATCAGAGGGAGGCAAAGACTCCATCAGACCATTTGTTTGAAGAATCTGTGGTTCTGGTCAGCAGGAGAAGAATCGGCTGTGATTAACAAGAGACCAGCACCACTAAAATAAAACTTTTGAGCTGGGCAGTGGTGGCGCACACCTTTAATCCCAGCACTCAGGAGGCAGAGACAGGCGGATCTCTCTGAGTTCAAGCTAGTCTAGTCTACAAAGTGCGGTCCAGGACTGGCTCCATAGCTACTGAGAAGCCCTGTCTTGAGCCATCCCACCCCTACCCCCAGAAAAAGAAAAGTGTTTCCTAAGGGTCAGGACACAGAAACTGGGGTCCAGAGGCTACAAGGTTGCACTTCCTGCTGCAAATTTGGTAGTCACCCTGGTGGTTTCGAAGGCATGAAGGGGTTGTAGAGAAGACTTGAGGCTTTGCACCATCAAGAGAGCCCAGGAGAAGCTATTGGTGAACGTGAAGCCCAGCTGCATCAGAAGACCCCAGCATTTTGGAGATGCCAGTCCCATGGGATGACTGCCAAGAACATCAGCAGCCATGGAGTTGAGCCACCTGAGCCTAGAAGACGAGCTATATGTGCTGCAGAAGGCAGAGCTGGAGAAGTGACCCAACCCCCTCGGAAGAGCCCAGCAGATTACGAGTGGATCCCAGACATTGGACACAGAGCTATTTACACCACTGGAGTAAGGTTTTGCTTTGTTCAGACTGTGACTGTGCCCTGGCTCTTCCCTCTTGAAGTGAGAAAGTATTTAACTTATTTTTTTATTTTATAGGAGCCCACAATTGAGAAACTGAATTTTAAAAAGAAATTTGGGGTTTTAAAAGAGACTTTGGACTTTTACAGAGACCGAATGTTTAAAGTGCTAGAGTGGAACTTTTAAGTGTGTAATGTTTAACACTTGTGGTATTTATTAATCTGAGATCTTGGGGATGAACGAAAAAGACAAAAAGTTATGTCTTAAAAAGTATTGTGTGTCAAGTTGACATGGGGTCAGTTGTGCTGGTTAATTTTATGTAAACTTGACACAGGCTAGTCATCTGAAAGGAGGGAACTCCAACTGAGACAATGCCTCAGTAAGATCCAAGTGTAGGCAAGCCTGTAGGGTACTTTCTTAATTAGTGATTGACCTGGGCGGACCCCAGCCCATTGTGGTCCTCGGACTGGTGGTCCTGAGGTCTATAAGAAAGCAGACTGAGGCCGGGTGGTGGTGGCGCATGCCTTTAATCCCAGCACTCGGGAGGCAGAGGCAGGCGGATCTCTGTGAGTTCGAGGCCAGCCTGGTCTACAAGAGCTAGT